>NC_133875.1:4981815-5076907 GCF_044706935.1 Curcuma longa
ATTTTTATTTCATGATGCATAATATATTAAATTAAATTTTGATCAGAGATCTATATTTATTATCATAATATATTAAACTAAAATTTATTTAAAGATTTATATTTATTATCGGGTGTAATTCATAATGATTCTTAGATAAAAAAATTATTGAAAGATTTTTTTGAAGATTTTAAAATTTTTTAATTTTTTATTAATAATTATGATTTTTTAATTATTATAACGTGATAGACAGATTTAAAATTTAGATGATTAATAAGATAATAATAAAATTAATATTGAAGAATAGTATTATTATTTTTTATATTTGAAAAAAAAAACGTCCTATGGAGTTTTTGTCGAAAGATATTTAAACATAAAATTATAAATATAGTAATGATAATGATGATATAATTTATTAGTAAGAAATGAATTCCATCCTCCAAAGTAAACAAGCCTAAAACTACACCCAATCGCATCTCGTCGACATGCGGACCCACCGTACTTCACCATCGCCATCAACGTCACCTTCGCCTTCCTGCAATAAACAAAACAAATAAATGCACTTCTCTGCGCCGGCCGATTCCTGGAAATCGATCCGCACGGGGAAGCCTTCGGTGGCCGCGATGGCGCGTCGATGATTCGATTGCCTACTCTTCGTCCCTCCATCGATCGTCGGATCTCTCTTCCTTCGCAACTCCTCAGATCGATCTCGTTTCGCCCTGCTTCCTTCTCTTCGTCGAATCCCAAACCCTAGATCCGATCCTCGCCGCCTTCTCCGCTCCTCGATTAGCCTCTGCTGATTCGGGTTGGTTTTCTGCTTTTTTTGTTTGATTTTGGTACTGCAATCGCTTTCCTTCCCCCTCCTCCCTTTCAATTACGATATGAAAAACGTTTGCCTTTTCTTTTCCGTGATGTTGGAATTTTGAAACTTTGTGTTTAGCTGATGCGATGCTTGTATTTCCTTTCGTGTGCGATGCGGATTTCATTTCTTTTGGATCGTGGATGTTGGTTTTATGGTTTAGAAAGTTGCTGTTATGGCATGCTGCTATCCATTATTTTCTACAGTTTATAGTTGATGTACAGGAGGAGGTATATCATAGTTTTCTCTGTGCAGTTTTATAAGAATTTGATTGTTACTTATGCTTGGTTAAAATCTTCTGAAGTTGTTTTTCTTGTCAACCTATTATATGGATTTGAGCTTTGTTCTTTTCATGGCATTAACTTGATTATACCTACAGTTTCATTGTTGCTAAACTATTGAAAGTTCTTCATTGTTAAGCTTGTACGCTTACTCAACCTCCATCTCCTAATTAAATGAGCTAAGCAAACACGCTTAACTTTTTTTCTTTTGATATTATTTCAGAGTCAAAATGGAAGGATCTGGTAGAGGTAGCAGCGCTGATGTGGTCTTGCAAAATTATAAGATAGGAAAGACTCTTGGCATTGGATCATTTGGTAAGGTTAAAATTGCAGAGCATTTGTTGACGGGCCACAAGGTTGCTATCAAGATCCTGAACCGCCGGAAAATAAAGAGCATGGAAATGGAAGAAAAAGGTATGTCCTTGCTAGGATTTTTTTTTCTTGTTCTTTTATCTAGATCCTCCTCCATTTTGAATATATTTATTGAGCTACTAAATAAAATATCAATAAACAATTTGCTAACAGCTTGGTGTATCATTTACAAGAGGTTCATAATAATCACCTTGAACATGGCGATTTTTCTATAGAAAATTCAGTTGATTTCTATTCTGTTGTTTTTTAGAGCCCTATCATCTGTTTGTATGATGTGTAGCAAGTTCATCTAGTGACCTGTTCAATAAAAATGCGTATATTTCATGTTATGGGAGAACAACTAATGGATAAAAATAAATCTACTTTTCATCGCACAATTTACAGGTAACATTTTGTTATCAGCTCTTCCGTCAATGAAGAATCCAAACGATGAAAACTGGAATATTAATTCCATATATTCTTAAAAATACCTTTTCTTCCCTCATCTACATTCACATAATGTCTGTAATGGCAAATCCAGTGGACCTAATCACACACCAAATTTCAGGCCTTGCAATATATGCAGTGACCTAGTACCATAATAAAATGAGGCTTTGGAACTAGGTTAAAACCAAATAATTATGCCAAGTTATTTATAATAGTGCTTATGTACCAAGGAAACCTTCTTTCGACTGTCCAAGTGACTCTAATGAGGGAGCCTGAATTTTCCTTGGTGTTGTGGTATCCTCATCAGAGCATTAGCTGGTTGACAATGCCTTTGCTGCAATATGCTTCTGCCCATTTTAGCCATATCCACCAACAGCCTTTTGGTTCGGCTTTCATTTATTGTGTATGCCTTTTGCTTGTGGTCGTGTCATTAGTCTGGATTAGGCTCATTGGACCTCCTAATTCAATAGCTTGGGCTCTTGGAACCCTTCAAAAGAAGCTTTAAATTTTTTAATCATAAATTGCTTATCCTTGCAGTCGATACAATTATTCACCTACAATTATAATTTTATTAAAAGGTTTTTAGGCTAAACTAGAATCTTGGTGGGAAATACTAGAAGCGAAAGGTTTTAGGCTTAGTAGATACAAAATACATGAAATTTAAGTTTAGCAATATTAAACGTAATAAGACAATTGTTAAGATAGGAGAGACAAGTTATCTAGAACTGAGAGCTTTAAGTATTTAGGATTTTGCAGGATGATGATGGATTTGAAAGAGATGTCTTACATAGAATACAATCAGGATGGTTGAAATGGAGGAGAACATCGAATGTTTTATGTGATCGTAAAGTACCTCTAAAATTTAAAGGGAAGTTTTACAAAACAGCTGTTAACTTACTATGTTATATGACGTTGAATGTTAGGCTATGACTCGAGTACATGAGCAGAAGATGAAAGTTGCAAAGATGAGGATGTTAAGATGAATGTGTGGGCATACGAGGATAGACAGACTAAGAAATAAGAGCAATAGAGAGAAAGTCGGAGTTGCATCTATTGAGGAGAAAACTCTAAAATACACGTTTAAGATGGTACAGATATGTACTTAAACGACTAATAAATATTTCAGTTAGGTGATATAAAATTATGATAAATATGCATATCAAACGAGGAAGCAGAAGATCAAAAAAGACTTGGTTAGCAACAATAAAATAAAATAAAATTTATTTAAGTATAGATGATGATATAACAGGAAATAGAGTCCAATGACGTAGAAAGATCCTTATTTCTGACCCCATTTAGTGGGATAAGATTTGGTTATTGTTGTAATTATAATTTTATTAATATTCTTTTGCACCTAAATCAAGTAAATGATAGAAAGATTTATATGCTCTTTGAGATGAATAACACATTTTTCTCTTATATGCCTTTTTCTATAACTATCTTAACAGATGGATTGTTACCACGAGGCATACTTGATACAATGTTTTCCTACTTTCTCACTCATGACATGGTAAAATACATGATCTTGAAGCATAAATCAAAGGAGGCATACACTCTCACAATTTTCTATATTTCACGATAAATGTTCCTAATCTGTTTTCCCTTCTTTATATAATCTTTTGCACTTGCAAACAACCTAGATATAGGGATCTAACTATGAAAATTGAAAGCATGCAAAAAACATATTATTAGCAAGATAATTACTCAAGGTCACAAAATTTAACTAAAAACACGCCTAAATTTTGTCTAAGATGGAGAAGGATCATTGGCCGTAATATTCTTGATGTAATAAACATGTTATGTTAAAATAAGTCAAATCATGGTCTGATATTCAATTTTATATTTGATTTTTACTTGAGGAATATTTTATTAATGATGCCCTTCAACTCATTCAAAGTCAAGTGTTTGTTGGTGGAAAATGGTGCAGTAAAAGTAGACTATTTAATAAATTAGATTTTTTTTTAATTTTATCTTATTACTGCATAAAACTAATTCTATTGTTTCTCTTTTAATGCGTCTAGACACCTTAGATTCTTATTGGATTGTTGTAACTCATTGTTTTCACCATTCGAGCATTAATAAAGAAACTAGTAATTTGAAGATTTTCTTCTCTCTTCTGAGATCAGTGATTAAGACATGCAACACCATCTTGTTATACACTTAAAACAACCAATATGCTTAGATGTCCATGACTTTGATTTTGGCATATGATGCAGAGAAACTATGACATAAATTCCATATACGTCATCATGTCTTTGCGGTATTTACACTCTATGTTTACATTGTTTAATTGATATTTATAGGTGACATTTGTTTGTATTGCAGTGAGACGAGAGATCAAAATATTAAGATTGTTTATGCATCCGCATATTATACGACTTTATGAGGTGATTGAGACACATTCAGACATTTATGTTGTGACGGAGTATGTTAAAGCTGGCGAGCTATTTGATTATATTGTTGAAAAAGGAAGGTTACAGGAGGTTGAAGCTCGCCGCTTCTTCCAACAGGTACTTGAGAATTTCATGCTTTTCGTACCTTGTCCTTGGATGTATCTGAAAATCAAATTTCCCATTTCATTATCTAATGGCAAGTAGTCTATTTTTGTTTGTTTGGTACATATTTTGGTTGAGCACGTTTAAAAGCTGGAAAAGTCTGTCTTTTCCAGATGCTTTCAAGAATTATTCTCAGCTTTCTTTCCTGTTCAGTGTGTCTTTCGTTGCAGATTCATTGAGAATTTGTGTTGTTTTACATGGCATTTTGATATTGATGTCAGTTTTAGACTTTTAGTACATATTGATAAATTTTAGTGCATTCTCTAATCATCTGCACATGCCTGACTTCCCTCTAATAATCTGAAATATGGCTGACTTCCCTCTCTAATAATCTGAAACATGCCTGACTTCCTTTCGTTCTTTTGTTGTCAAAAACCTACTTCTTCACCAAATAGATTATATCTGGTGTTGAGTACTGCCACAGAAACATGGTTGCTCATCGGGACTTGAAGCCAGAGAACTTGTTGTTGGATTCAAAGTGCAATGTTAAAATTGCTGACTTTGGCTTAAGTAACGTTATGCGGGATGGCCATTTTCTGAAGACTAGCTGTGGAAGCCCAAATTATGCTGCTCCTGAGGTATTTAGAAATTTTGATGTGTTGATTGTTCATTTTTTCCATTTACTTTGATTTGTACTGTGATGAGTTCATCCTCTTTAGGTCATTTCTGGAAAACTTTATGCTGGACCTGAGGTTGATGTGTGGAGTTGTGGTGTCATTCTGTACGCTCTTCTTTGTGGCACCCTTCCCTTTGACGATGAGAATATTCCAAACTTATTTAAGAAAATAAAGGCAAGAAATCCTATAACAATATACAATCTCTTTACCATCCATGAACATAACACACTGACTGATCCACTGCTGTCAATAATCTAGGGAGGAATATATACTCTTCCTAGTCATTTGTCTGCCCTTGCTCGAGATTTGATTCCTAAAATGCTGGTTGTTGATCCTATGAAGAGAATAACCATTCCTCAAATCCGTGAACATGCATGGTTCAAGATTCGTCTTCCTCGCTATCTAGCTGTTCCTCCATCAGATACTTCACAACAAGCTAAAAAGGTGGGGAGTTTTTAGTTGTTACTCCGATTGATTATTATTGCTTTGGTTAATGACAATATGTTAATACTTGTTTCTGTTAGGTTGTGATGGCTCAGATAAAGGCTCTAAGTAGTTATTTCTAAGGAATGAAAAATAGAGCTGAAATATATTTTCTCATTCCAATATTTAGTTTGGAAGAATTTTGTTCAAGTGATAAGCAAAGAATAGTCTACAAATAGAAAAGTATGGAAACAGTTGGTAGCTGATGATTCTAAAATCTTTCTCACTGTTGTACAAGGATGTCTTCTGGTTTTTAGTAGGTGACTTGAAAATTCTATAATCTTTCTCACAAACAGTTGACCATTCTTGCAGATCGATGAAGACATCCTGCTGGAGGTGACTAAGATGGGTTTCGACAAGAACCAGTTGGTCGAGTCTCTTCATAACAGAATACAGAATGAGGTATTTTTACTTGATTTAGCAACTTCATAGTATGGGACTATATAACTTAATCCATCAGTGTTCATAATCAGGCAACTGTTTCTTACTACTTGCTCGTGGACAATCGTTTCCGCGCAACGAGTGGCTATCTTGGTGGTGATTTTCAAGAAACCATGGTATTCAAACTGTTATAACTCGATCATGCAACTGCGAATTATTTGGCTGCTTATTCACGATTAAATACATGTTTTGCAGGATTATTTGAATCCCAATTCAAGTGAAATGGCAGCTCCACATCGTCAACCTGGTTACATGGAACAACAGGGGATTAATCCAAGAGCAGCACATTCCCCTGCTTCTGAAAGAAAATGGGCTCTTGGTCTTCAGGTCTCATTTGCTCCTCTCTCTGTCTCTTAATCAAGGTGTTCGATTGTTTCTTGATATGCAAAACTTTGATGATCCAGTCTCGAGCCCATCCTCGTGAGATCATGACAGAGGTGCTCAAAGCCCTGCAAGAGCTGAATATTTCTTGGAAACAGATTGGGCATTACAACATGAAGTGCCGTTATTTCCCTGGCTTTGCTGATTCCGCAGGAATGCTCAACAATGAGTCTGCTACTGTCGAAACTGAAGCTGCTGATAAAGAACCTTTGGTGATAAAGTTCGAGATGCAGGTAAATCCCCTTCCACATCGCCGATAACCATCATATGGAATTTTAAGAACTGATCGATGTCCGGCTTCACGTATCATGCAGCTTTACAAGACCAGGGAAGACAAGTATCTCCTCGATCTCCAGAGGTTGAGTGGCCCTCAGTTATTGTTTCTTAATTTGTGTGCTGCATTTCTCGCTCAGCTTCGAGTTCTGTGACGATCCTACTTTTTTGTTGATAAAAGATTTACTCGAGCAAATTCACATACTCATATACTACAATTGGGTTGTAAATATATATATGGTTTGAAAAGCCATCGAGCTCGTAGAACAGAGCGGTTGCTTCAGCAAATTATGGTTTGATTTATGCATTTTCACACAAGAACAATTGTGGGGAATTTAAACGGGTCGGATTAAAAGAGCATTCATATGTTTGATTACATGATTCAGCAGCAACATCTTCGTAAAAAGATGGCTTTTTTTTTGCGGACCTAGTACAAACCCTAATCCTAGAGAATAGGAAGGCATCAGCCGCCGAAACCGTAGAGGGTTCGGCCCTGGCGCTTGAGGGCGTAGACGACGTCCATGGCGGTGACGGTTTTGCGGCGGGCGTGCTCGGTGTAGGTGACGGCGTCGCGAATGACGTTCTCGAGGAAGATCTTGAGGACGCCGCGGGTCTCCTCGTAGATGAGGCCGCTGATGCGCTTGACGCCGCCGCGCCGGGCGAGGCGGCGGATCGCCGGCTTCGTGATGCCCTGGATGTTGTCGCGAAGGACCTTGCGGTGGCGCTTCGCTCCGCCTTTGCCGAGCCCCTTGCCTCCCTTGCCACGCCCAGACATTTCAACGAAGGAGGTGTTAGGAGTACAAGAAATACGAGGAGGCGAATCGCGGTGGTGCGGGGGAAAGCGGCGGGCGGGGAATATTTATAGAGAGCGAGGAGAGGAGGGATCCGTGGGATGGTGTTTATTGTCCGTTCGATTTGGTTTGTAGAGTCGTGATCTGTTGGGTTGCTTAGTCCGGATCAGTGACGTGGTTGGAAGTGTTCTAATTGGCCGCCCTAATTTGATTGCATTGTTCTAGCGATTTTCATATTTGATGGCTTTGCCTTTGGATTTGTTTGGTATTGATAAAAATATATATATTAAAAAGTAAAAATTGAAAATAGATAAAATAAATAGATTTTTTAATGAATGTTTTTCTGAATAATAATTTTATTTGTAAAAAGTAATAAGCAAACAAGGACAACATGCGCGGCAAATAACTGCAAGCTCACTGTTTGAGATGAATAAAGCAAGTATATATATTATATTTTAGATTTACTTGACAAGTCTAAATATTTGAATTATAAAAAAATTAAATTCTTTTATTGAATACATATAAATGTAGATAGGTAAAATGATAAGAGTTTGAAAAACAGATGGTGCATTTAGATGAGATAATGGATTTCAAAACAAGATCTAATTCCACCTCTTCTTCAATGTCAGCATTCTAAGTCGTAAGCACTTTAGCAAATTCTTAGTAAAGCACAGCAAGTTGCATGGGTACAAGCAGCAGGCCACAAAGTGCCTAGCATAATATTATAATCCTTAAATTACAAACAGCAAAGCAAAAAAAAAAAAAAGAAAAAAAAAATAATCACAGATGCGAAAAAAAGGAACAGAGAGTCATAGACCCTTTCCCTACAGCAGAGCATCTGCTTAGCATGCCTATCTACTGAAGTAGGTGAGTAATCCCTGTTATTGTCCACTGTTCTTTTTATGTTAGGGCACTGAGCTCCTTGCACATGTACTGGTTTGCTGTTTCGACAGGCGAGAATGCCGAGTTTTTGCTTCTCTTTAGTCTGTAGGCGGTGCTGCATCTGTGCACTTGCAATGCTGAAGCCTCTTGCCCTTCGACAGAACGATTGACATCATCGATGGCGGTTTCAGTTTCATTCCAAGCTGAGCTTGTGCTTGTGCTTGTGCCAGTATTATAATTTTCTTTCTCCATAGTCGGATGTCCTGTGGCGTTCAGCTGTGCCTCTCTTGTCACCCTCATGTCTTGTTGCGTGGTGGTGAATGGGAGAGGGGATAGTCTGCTTCCGAAAAAACTCCAGAAGGGCACTGGGGCAAAAACTTGGGCGTTGGAGTTCATCGGGACACCTTTAGGTTGGAACTCCAGAAAGTGGCACATAGAATGTGCTGCAGAATCCGTTGCGATACTGCTTGTCGTGAGCCGGCACGAAGCTTCGCAGGGTGATATGTGTGCCGGCGATGGAGCTTGGATATGCGTATCCATGTTGGTTTTCTGACCATGAGAGGAAGCAGAAGCAGCACCAGCACTGGGCATCCCCTGGAAACATGCTGAGTTCTCATCGTCAGAGGAACATGCTTTTCCAGAGTTGGAGATGACGAGTGTTCTTCCAAAGAGTTTCACACTCGTAGGTTGTGCTCGCACCGAAGTGTTGCTATCCTTTGGATCCATGTCCGGCCTCTGTAATGTGACAGTAAAACGTTGATAAAATCTTGTTCTCGAAATGAATTAGAGAGAAGGCCTATCAGAAAGATTGATGTATGTACCAGCATAGCATCATCTAACTTAGTTGAGCTGCTAGTTTCCAGGCCCAGCACTAATATCTTGTTGTCTATCAAAGCTGATGAGGTTGGGGAGCAACATCCGTTCTCCGAGTCACTCATTGAAACGTCCATTGGGTCCAAACCAACCGCAGTTGACGATGGTGATGCACAGATGCTCCGAGTCTTTGAGACAAACGAGCCAGAAGTATCAGATCTGAGTAAAGACAGCACCGAGACTGGTGATCCACTCTCTTGTTCAGAGAATGAAGGAATTGTGAAGGAGGAACTCTCCGGTGACTTTGCATTTGGAACAGTAGGAGCGCATGCATGGCCTAGCTTACGAGGATATGGATGCAGTGGTTTTCGCTTTGGCCTAGGAGGAGGAATGTCAATAGACCTTCCAGTATCTGCTTTGCGGTCGACCTAGATTTCAAGGTGAAATCAGGAATTTTATGTGCAAATCTAAAGGGAAAAAGCAACGATAGCAGTGATGAGATATTGAAAGAGAAATTATTGGAAAAATAAATAGCACACCTTTGAGAAAAACTTCTGTGCATGACTTCGGATTTGAATGGCAGTCTTTGTGCCGATATGTTCTGCAAGTAGACTCTTAATCAGGAAAAATAAGAAAATCTAGAGCCAAATTGGAAGGTAATTCAATACGAACGGGGAATGTACCTTGTATCCGGCGCCAAGCACGGCCAAAAAGTTTAATAGCTTCCAAAAACTTCTCATGTTCTTGTTTGGTCCACTTCTCTCGCTGCTTCGTGATCGTGTAAGGTTTCCTCACCTAATGCACATGAAGAACAACAATCCATTCAGAATCTATTTGAGCAGTGAAAAATCATCACATGATTCTCAACATTTAGCTGAGAAAAATACCCTAATCAGTGGATCTGATGCTGATACTGCCAGATCCCCTGAGTGAGTCTGGTCAGCAGATGATCTTACATTGACAAAAAGTAGATTGTTTGGAAGATTAATGTCGTTCATTGTCATTGACGGAACACAGTTCTCCTGGAATTGACAAAGAACAGATACGCATGAGCCTCTCTGCTCTCATAATCAGAGCAACATAAGATTAATGCAACTAAAAATGCTTATTCATGTAGCAAATCATCAAATAAATTAGATCACAGAGAGAGAGAGACAGAAGAAAGGAAAAAAAAAATCTAAAATTGCACTACACGACCATTGGAGTTAGCGTTGTTGGTAACACTCTCTTTCTTAATAAAAACTTCTGTCTTTGCAAAGAAAAACTAGTTTCTTCTTAAGATATAGAGGATGATGAGCTCGCAGTTTAATCCGATTTGGAGTTGAATGGATTTTGCATTAGTGGATAAGAACTGAGATAGAAAAACTATTGGCTAAGATATCTGATAATCATAGTGGCCACACAAATTACAGAGTTATTCTCCGCATATCAAAAAAGGGGAGGAGAGACGATTACGGGCTAGTTTTTTATGCATTTGATGACACCTCACCACAACATCAGGAGAGAATTTAGATAAACAAATCAAAATCCTCGGTTTTGTGCACTTCCTCTGCTTCTAGAAATCAATCAAATTTGTGGATAAAAAGAGAGAGATAGCCCCAAGTTTTTAGGTCCTAAAAATTTTCCTTTCTCAAATGGCAAATATATTAACATTTAGGATTATGTGAATTATAATTAAAAAAAAACTAAAAGTATTGAGTTCATATGACTCAAACATTATGAACAAATCCATCAAAAACCAACTAGTCATGTTACAATTCGCATGCTTGCATCATAACCACAAACAAGCTTCCTAGATTTATTTCTATATAATTACTTGTGCATGTATAATGCCTATGAATAAATAGAACATGATTGGTTCAAAACATTTACAAATTAATCTAAAAACTACTAAAGGAAGGTTCTTTAAAAAAAATAGAAATTTGATTGACTAAACTTTTAAATTAGCCTACGTGATGTGATAATGTTTTAAGTAGCTCACCCAATAATTTTATGTTTTATCCTCTAATTTTATGTTTTCCTAATTTGTTCCTCCTGTGATTTATTTTGTCATAACTTGACGCCTATGAATCCAAAAAAAAATCAATTTGTGAAATCAAATCAATATCGGCAGGGTTTTTCTATTTACCAACAATATATTAGTAAAATTACATTTTTTGGGAAAAGTTAATAAGGTAAAACACGTTTCCTAAATATCATTAGGCCTAAGCAGCATATTAATATATAAAAAAAGATATACTTAAGAACTTATTAGGCTTTTAGAAGTAGTATTCCAATAAATTTTATATAATCGGTTTATTTATATTTGTTAACGATCACAATAATAAATACCTCCGTGACAAGATATTAGATATCTATAACTATTATTGGCTTGGAGTCATTTTAACTATATTGGACCATCTAGATTAGGACAAAATAGTTATATATAAAGATATGCATACAATTATAGAGGACAAAATAGAATTAACTATCTCACACAAGATATTCTAGTGCCACTTTTCTTGAAAAATATTTTTTAAAAAATACACAATCCGCCAGCCCAGTTTGAATTAATCATTTGTAAACGCGATTTTTAAAAAATTAGAAATATTTATTAAAGAAACAAAAATATGAGAAATTCATCACAAAATGTAAAATATCAAAGCTCAATCCAAAAACTCCAACTAATGCGATCGAAGCCGATCAAACCGAGCCAGTTTGAAAACCTAGCTCGTATAATTTTCTGCTATCCGAAATATTCAGATCAAATCAGGCCATTCGCTGTTGCAGAAGTCCAAAATCACTAAAAAGAGGCGAGAGAACAACAGCAATGATCCAAAATCACTAAAAAGCTCGGCACCCTCATCGAACAAGAAATCAATTGAATTAACAAACGACGATCAAAAATAAGAAAACCAACCCCCAAAGGGAACCACAATCGAAAACCATCAAGAAGGGGAAATTAAATCTATGTACCTGATCTGCCTTCTCTTCCTCCGTAGCAACTACCTCTCCTCTTTTCCCTCTCCCTCCCAGGCCGTCGCAGCTTCTCCCCTTCGCCTGCATCGATCTCGATCCCGGAATGGCGGAGAGATCGGATCGCAAACCCTCGCCGCCCCCTTCGTCGTCCGCTTCGCTTCCTGCCCTTTTCCAGAGCAGTTCGAGAAACAACTTGAGCACTCGTCAGTTACTTTACAAATAAATAAGTAAATAAATAAGTAATAATTATTATTATTATAAATTGACACACATAAATATTCGCCAGCCACTAAAATTACTCGACTTAGAAATTTCCGTGGCCACGAGAAGCGGATTGAAAACCAGCGGCCGGTAGTTGGGACTGCGGTGGGACCCGCGGCCCCGCTTTCCCTTTTTTCCGCCACGTAGCGCCGCTGCGACGAGGCACGTGATTCGGCGGCCCGCTGGAACTCCGACACGTGTCCTTCGACCAATTGGATCCGCGAGACAGCCAAAAGTCAAAACTAGGGTTGGTTCGTCAGAACGGTTCGATCGATCCTCGACCGATTTTTTTTTCTTTAAAATTACGACGAAATTAATTTGATCAATGAAATAAAGTGCAGTGTGAGGATAAGGAATTGGGCAAAACTCTCGATAAGGTTGAATTAAATTGGTGACGGAGATGGAAGAATAAAATATCTCCACAAATATCTGCAGCCACAAAAAATTGCTGAATGGGGAGGGCAAGGCAAATGATAAAAATATCTATAAAAAGAAAATATCTGGAGCCACAGAAATTCGCCAGGATAGAGAGAGATTTCTGGCCACTAGATGCGAAAAGTGCTGCACTTTTCTGCCACGCAGCCACCAGCATCGACAAAGTGCGCATGTCCTTTTTCGCACCGATAGAATTTTCTTTAATTAATAATTTTATTTTATTATTATTTGTGGCGCAGGAGGCTCTGGCTGCTTTGCCGTCCTCCATAGAAAATGGAAGGTAGGCAGGCCGCCGTGTTCATTTTTATTTTTATTTTTATTTTTTTAGAAAACAAAAATAAAATTAGATAAAAGATTTCTGGCCACTGGATTCTTGGAAGGGAAGCAGATTGAAATTAATTAAAATGAATAAAAAAATCGAGGAAACTCAAGTGGTCGAGGAAAGAGCGAACTGTATAATCTGCACTTTATTGCCATGTTGACAAATTTTATGAGAAAAAGGTAGCCGAGTATTAAATAGAACCAGCTCATGTATGTAATTGTTTGGATTAGGAGTAAGTAAAAATTTAATTAAATTAAATAAATTGATTAAATTTAAAATTTTAATTTAATTATTTTAAAATTTTCAATTTTAATTTTAAAATTAATTCAAATAATTGAATTAATTAAAATAAAAAATAATTTTTAATTTTTAAATAAATAAATTTATAAATCCTTAACTAATTAATAAAATTTTTATAATATTTAAAATTAATTTAATTATTTCAATTAATTTAATCAAAAATTAAATTAATAAATCTTTTATTAATTCAATTTTAACCCAATACTCACTTTCTAAAAAGTTAGAATATATGATGTGCTATCCCAATTCAGTCTAACTAAACATGAGTTGCAAATTAGACGGATCGAGCTAAAAAAAATTTAAAAAAAGGCTTGATGGATCATATCATATATCCCAATTTCTTAACCCCTATTTATCCTTAATATTGGCAAATAAAGATCAAATTTGCATAGATGGATCATATCATCAATCAACTACAACAATTTTATCAATTTAGCGAACGAACTCTTTGCACAAAGCGAAGATAACATGAGATGATCCGGCAAACAGAAACTACGAACATGTTAGTAAAAACCACTCGAAATACCAAAAGGCTTGATTCTATGTGCCAAAAGCTTGGTTCAGTTCTTCAACTCCAAGCCAGTCATAGTTGCAATTTTCCATTACTCATCATCTTCCGCCTGTTTTAAAACAAAATCAATTGAATAAAAGTTTCTACGATTATCAAGCAAGTGTCGCGATGAATCACAGACCTCCTCACTTCCTTCCTCGCCTTCGTCGTCATCGTGGACCTCGGACTTGGATTTGTCAGATTCATCTTCATCAGCTTCGGCGGCAGCGCGACTTTCTCCACCAGACTATTTGTTCAGGCAATACCAATAGCAGTCAGATTATGGATCATTAAACTGATCAAAATCAAGCAAGTTGAAAGATCATAACCTGGTTTTTATTGTAGATAGCTAGTTTCTTGGTGTATTCCGTCTTCAATTTAGCTGCTTTAGCCACATAAGGAGCTTTTTCCTGGAAAAGGAATACAATTCCGGATCACACCTAGTTTTTTCCCTGACAAACAGGAAGATTGATCTAGTGGAAGAGAAACAATTATCAAATATTACTTCTTCGGACATTGTTTTCCACTTATCGCCACCGGCTTTGCCAACCTGATTGAATCAAAATGATTTGGTTTGATTTAATATCAATTGACAAAAGAATCAACAAGTAAAAGACGGAGCAACTTTACCACAGCGACGGATTTGTTGTTAGGATGCTTTTCCTTGTACGTCTTCCTGAACTCTTCCCTGCCGAGCAAATAGCAATCAGCAATGATCCAAAACCCTAAAACGACTATGAAGCTTACATGAATACAAAGAAGGCGCTTGGAGGTCGCTTAGGTTTGTTCGGATCCTTCTCGGCCTTAGCCTTCTTCGGCTTCTTAGCCGGCCGCTCCGAACCCTTTCTCACAGCAAGCCTACAACAAAATAGATATATCAGATCTACCGATGCATCGAAAACAGAAATCCGAAGAGAAGAGATTGTTTACTTGGCGTCAGCCTTCTTCGGCGCATCAGTCTTCGATTTCCCCCGTTTCATGGCGATTACTGCAACAAAAACACCACGAGATCGGCCGAAAAATCGATATAACTTCTGAAAAAAAGGGAAGAAGTAGAAGAATGATCGGCGTACCTTGATCGAACGATTCGCGACGGCGGTAGAGCAGAAGAAAGAGCGATCGATGGGAGAAGGCGGATCGAAGGTCGAAAGGAGAGGGATGATAGAAGGGCGTGCGGAGGCGGTGGGTTTTGTGTTATGCGAGGAAAGGCGATCCGACGGCCCAGATGCGGCGATCAGGATTCTGAGGGAGATATTTTGGTGTGCACGTCAGCGATCCGCGGGATTGCGTTACGGATAGGAAATCATTGCGAACTTTCATCGCCGAGATAGCCGTTGGAACGCGACGTACGAAATTATCGTCGGAGAATGTTTCTCGTGTGTCTGAATTCACAACTTTGCCCTTCCTTGAACAAGCCATAAATGTAGTCTCGTCTCGACAGATTTGATATTTTGTGCGATCCACGCTGAGCAACTCCGTGCGCGACACAGCCGACTTATTGTTATTGTCTTTGCCCTTGCCGTGCCGACCGATTACGTCGGCCACCGCCAGGCCCGATCGACGCGCCACTCACCAGCACTTTGGATGGCATCGGATTCCAGCACGATTTGGTCAGAATCCAACCGCGATTTGATTAGAAACGGTAGGAATCCGATGTCGGCTGACGTTAGACGATCAGATCTGGCACGTGATCGTGTGATGGACGATGGATCACATGTCGCGCACGGGTGCACATGAGCGAGTCGCGCAGAATATCAAAATCGCTCTCTCGAAATGTTTCAGAATTATAAAGCAAATTGCATCGACGTAACCATGAAAAATAAGTCTTCAGAAAACACAGAAACTAATTAGTTTTCATTCTTCCTCCTCCCCGGACGGCGAGCTCCCGCTCCCTCCGCTGCCATCGTTCGATCCCGACGGCGACGACGGCGACGGTGGCTTATTCAAGTCGAATAATGGCCTTTTATTCTTCCTCTTCCTCCCCCTTCTCGAACTCTCCGCTGCCTCATCGTCGCCGCGTCCGCCTCGTCGCCGGCCAGAATCCTTCGCCTTGGCGCGGCACCCCCGCCGCTTCCGGCGGCTGGCGCTGTGTCCCTCCAGCGCTTCCCGCGTCTCGAACTCCTCGTGGCAGCCGTGGCACAGGTACTTCCGATGCAGGGGGTCGCCGGAGCCGGAGAGCAGCAGTAGCGACTCCGCCGTCTCCTCCTCCATCGACGGCGTCACCGAGCCGCACCCCCGCCGCGCGGGGTGCGACCGCATGTGCCCGTGCAGCGCCTTCTTCGACATGAATACCCTGTCGCACACGTGGCAGGCGATCGTCTCCGATTCCTCCTGGTTCTCGTCCTCGATTGGTAGTTTGTCGCCGAGGTCGTCGCCGCCGGTGCTCATGGCTGGAGGATATTTGCCGGCTGTGGGCGGCGTGGAGGAGGGAGGATAAGTAGAGGCGAGCGGGTGCGACGCCGTCGCTTGGCGAAGTGCTGCGTGTTCGATCGGTCGGTTGGTAGTTATTCTGACCGTTCAAAGGAAGGGATATGGCGGGAAGGATCTCACATGGACGAAGGCAGCATTTTAGTGGTATTGGAACGAAGAATGCAAAGAACAACCAGAAGACACAGGATTTAATAGATAGAATATAGTGATTTCCACATATCGCAACAAATTTAACTTCACTAGCCATGGAATGTCACAAAAGGAATCACAGCTTGAACACCAAAAATCCTTGCAAATGACATGAGTAAGGCGCCCTACATGGAAGTGAAAGTCGATGATCATCACTACCTTCTAACCGGAGGAACAGCACCTCTGCCCGGCGAGATGCCACGGCCGACTTGTGCCTGAAACAGTAAATGCCGAAGTCGATCGTTAGAGAACAATCAAAACTTACTTAATGTGATGCAAAGAGAAGCACCAAAATCAGGAAACATACTTAGGATGAGTGCTCAAGGGAACGCTTCAGATCCATTTCTACTTGATGAATTGTCCATTGCATTCCTTCCAGTTTCTGTAAATCAATTATTCTAACTAAATTAAGGAACTGCGATTGCTTCTGCAAAGACAAATGGCATTGGAAGAAACGGAAGATGTAGGAACCTTCACAATCTCATGATATTGTCTTGCAATTGTATCAAAATGTGGGTCGACGCCTTGGTACTCTCGTAATCGTGTGACCTGTTACATAATGATGGGATAAACATCTATCAAAGGAAAATTCCAATCTAGCCATTGCACGTAAAAAAGATATACAGTGAAAGAAGGAAAAGGAAGGTCCATGTTACGGAGGCAGCTGCAACAAACACACATTTTAAAAGCTTAATCAACCATAAATTTGTCAAGCAACACTCTCTTTGAAGAAAGAAAATTAAACCAAATATTCTTAGCAGTCAATTTCAATTTAGAAGGCTCCAATACCGCCAATGTCGAGGCGTCTATATGATTTCCATTTTGCAAGAGATCAGCATTTGACCAAGATAAAAATTTAAATGATTAGCAGAGATACTATACACTTTTTTAAACCTAGAAAGTTTTTTCTTTAGATTATGCAAATGTGCCTGAAAGATGAATGCAACAGAGAGACAGTTGAACAATGACCAAGAATGACATTGTATGATATAAAAAAATGGTATAATAGTACAGACAATTTAAAAAATGAAACTTCAGGAGATTGATGTAATTGTACCGCTTTATTGTAAGCAATGGATGCTTCTTCTGTCGCTTCCAATAGATATTTGCTGAAAGACATGGATGCAATTAGGTAACAGCTACAGCATTACAAAGAAGGGTCTAAGAAGTTATTTTTGAATTACCGTATCTTATGCAGGGCTGGAACAGAATCCTTAGTATAAGTGTCACGTAGAAGAAGATGTTCAAGAACACTGAGACAATGTCAGGGATATATAAACTTCAAAATAGAGTAAAATAATCAAGAACCATTGTACTAATGTTATATTGTCCTATGTCTAACAGTACAAGAACACCTGAACTATATTTTTGTTAAAATTTCTATCCATCTTGCAACATCACAATATGCTAAAGGAAAGCAAGAAAGATGCTGCAGAAATCAGAACAGTGTCCTATTAACAAAGCCCTATGACTAAATCCAAACAAATAAGTAGAAATGAGCTTCTTAATAATTATCAAAATGAAATAGTTAAATGCAGTAGCATGAGCACAGGTACAAGATTTGAATTGAGACAACTCCACTCTATCATGCAAAATGCATAAAAATTACCTGATGATGCACAATAAAACAGAATAAATTCTCATCTTCAAGAGCGCACTTCAACAATAGTTATTTTATGCACAATGAGACAGATGATGACAATTAGATAATGAACAAAATAGCAAATCCTATTGGATTTCCTTGAGTTAGGCAATAGTATGTAAGAACAGCATTGAACTATACTTCAAATATTTGAGTTTATGTAATAGAGTAACACATGCAGATAACTTCCAATGAGGCAAGCCTAGTACAACTACTTGGACAAACCTGAGTTTGGCATTCATTGTCTGACACCTCTTACAAAGCCATGTTTTCCTCAATTCATCCTGCTTATAATAAGATATCATGAACAAAGACAACTATTTTTGCGAAAACGAATAACAAAGAACAATATCTTCCATATTTCAAGCACAATTAAATAGATTACAATTTCAAGAATTATGTGCTCAGGCAAACTTACATATTGATGCTGATGCTGCAACTTCAGGTCCTTGACAAACCTGATAAGCACTCCAAGTATTTGCTCCAGGACCTTCAGATGCAAAAAGGTTAAGAGATGTAAACCAACCAACATGTCAGTGAAGATGCCACTTGACAGGGTACATTGTGCACAAATGAGAAAGGATGAGAAAATCATAAGGTGCTACTTGCTACTCACATTGTAGTGCTCTGCAAACTTCCTGTCCATCGAATAAAGGTCCTCTAACAACACAGCCTCTTCCCTCTCAATCTCTTCAATAATTAACTTTACCCTGTGCAAATGTGATAGCTTTACTTGTAAAAGAATTTGTTAAAAAGAATAAAATTCACTATTAACTATAATGTCCTAGAGTTTACCCATCACCAAAACTAACAAAGTTATCGACAAACCTATTGAGATTTCATTGGATGACCCCACCTAACCAAAAATATGAATATAACAGAAACAAGACCAATTTTTATACATATTGTCTCAAGCTATCAAGCTTAACTCATATACTAAACTAAAAGAGAATGAAAGCCAAAAACAAACACTACTACTATGTTACAATTTGATTGAATGTCAACTTTCCAAAGCCTAACTATTAAATCTTTTGGAAAATTGCAACTCAATCAAATCCTAACATAGTAATAGTAAACAACTTATATGTCATGAGTTTGAATTCAAACTTGCCCTTGCTTACGCTCTTGTTATGTATCCTGGTTAAGTCACCATCATGAGCCCATCCATGCAAACATATGCATCTTTGGCTTTCATTCTCTTTTAATTTAATCTATGAGTCAAGCTTAGTGATAGGAAAAGAAGTATCACCTCTCTGGAAGCCGAGCACTTGGAATTTGACTAAGCGATGGCGAGTCTGTTGAAGGCATCAACTAGTTCTTACATCAATGAGTTGTACTTAAATATTTGCATCTGTTTAAGAATAATGCTTACCGTTATCATTCATAACGAAAATATCAGCTAATGCTTCACACTTAGCATCTAAGCGACATTCAATTTCACGAACAAGGGTTCTCTGATATTCTGACGTATCCTAAAAGAACATAATCATACTCAAGAAATGTTTCAGAAGGTACAAATCAAGAATTCCCATATGGGTATCATCTATATCAATTCCAAAAGGTTAAGTGCAAAAATTATAGATGGTTGCCAGCCTTACCACATTCATGGAAGGATGTTGCTGTTGGACTTGCCATAGGAAACCCGCTGTTACTCCAAGAAAACGATTTGGCACCCCACCAACTCCAGGTTCAACAGCATCAGAACCATTAGCTGGAGCAGGAAATCCCAAGACACTGCTACTGCTATTTGAATAACTGTTATTATAGCTTGTTGAATTTGAACTAGTGCTTGGAGTTACACTTGTAGTGCTGTCAATAGAGCTCCTTGAAATCATACTAACTTTCTCTATTTCCTCCTCATTGATTTCCCCATCTTTAGACAGAAGGGGAAGTCTTAACCTCTGGGCAGCCTCAGCAACTGCCAGACGGTGCTCAAGAGAATCATAAACCTGAGTGCAATAGTACAGTTTAAATTCTAAGTGTATATACATTGTAAATCAAAATACCATATAAGTGAGTTTAAAAAATAGCAAAGACCAGTCTCCAAAACCAACAGGAGGCTTCCACTACAACTCCATTCATCTACTTAGCATTCAAAACAACTGGCATGTTAACAGATCTATCCCATTGAATCAGAAAATTTATATCAGCCTTCAAAGGACATTTCACATGACAATATTAAAGCTTTGTCAAACCACAATACTGTTTACAAGCAATAACATTTGACACCATAATCTCTTTCTAAAAGAAATATTTGCAAATAAAACCCCACATTTAATCATTAGGATATCAGACAAATCATAGATTCCATCATAATAAGATATTTACAGAAAAGGTTCATAATATCTCTTTCCAAGTCTAACAAGTATATGCAGCCAAACGGCTGGCGCTAGTTACATGACTAGTGAAATATGGTTGAGGCTAAACACTGCCTTGAAACATCTACTTTTGCCTATCTTTTGCATCAAGAATTTCAAACGATATCTATTAGTTATTAGAAATGTGACATCATTAGTTATTACAGCCATAACATTATGGTTGCTAAGTATATTCCTAATCATCTTTATTAGAAACTTTCTGCATTTAACACATGACTATTACATCTCAATTATATTTTCAGATCAACAGCACCATGCATGAAATGAACCAAACTAAAAATTACTTCAATTTACTTTCAGCATGTCCCAAGCATCAGTGTTTGTCCAAATGGGTTCTGATTTCTGAGTGTCTAAATCAAAGTAGAATTGATAACACAAATGACTTCAAGAAAAACAAGAGTTTGTTAGCGCAACTCAGTATCTAAAGAAGAAATTCATAGGTAAAGGACTTTATATTGAAAAATCAATCTGCATGCAAGTATGAAATTTGCAATGTACAAATGTCCAGTTAAGTGAACATCAAGTCAGTAGGATGACCAACCAGGTGCTAGTGGGCCTTTAGTATGGATATTAGAGCATGTATATACATTCACAACTTATAAGTCAAACTGGAAATTATTGACGACAAAAATGTGATTAAAGCAAGTCAAGGTAGTCCTGTATCTCTTGCTTTTTGTCACCAAAAAGATAATATCAAAATTGCTCCTGCATGAGCAACTAGAACTGAACTAAGGCAATACAACATGGATTAGTGTATCATGCCACATATGCACAGTTAAAATGTCTAACACTAGCTGATATCCAGCGGATTTGGCAATTCTAGGCAATCATGATGTCTGTTTTCCCTGGACTTAAAATTCAATGGAAACAAGTAAGATCCAAAAAGAAGTGAAAGCTCAAAAATAAACAAGACGCACAAACCTCAGGGGAGCACTTCTGCCCAAGATGAGAATAGGGGCCAGGAATGTCTTTAACCCCTCCAAGGTTCCCCCCAAAAACAGTCTGCTGGTACTCTTCAACCATTGAGATTGCTTCACCGTAAACTGCCTATAGAAGCACAATTCACGATTAAATCAACCCTAAACCAAAGGTCATAAAATTATATATCCTTACTCCTACAGGACAACAAGTCACCCACCAAGGCTTCCAAGTAGCATGTCCGCTCCCGCAGCATTTCCTCCCTCGCCTGTTACCACCATATCAAACAATACACGAGAAAAAAAAACAAACTATGAATAATCAAATGGAATAATATATATTTCTCTCTGTTTAATTGCAATGCAGACGCGATTACAAGTTGAAGTTCGGCGAAAGAAGATTTTGACACATAAGAACCATCAGGGGCGAGGCAGTGGCGCTCGAGCTGCTCAATGAGATGCATCACGTCAGCAGGCAGATTCTGGGATTGCGCAATCTTCGCCATGGATCTACTATCAGAACCAGCTATTGGCTCGCTGAATCAATTGGCCGGACTAGTGGAACAGATTGACCTGGAAAATGACATCAATTGCTAAATTTTAATCAAATTTATCGCGCAGTACAAACATTAATCACAGAACTCTGCTCACGGATTAAAATCACACACATGCGACAAACGATACACTCTAATCACATACAAATCCCAATTTTTTTTAACACAAATCAAAAACTCAAATCACAGTAGAATAAACACGAGTAATGCTGCATCTCTCTTACAAGAAAGGAAAGAGAGGAGATAAATCATGGGGAAAATAAGAGAGAAATCGAACCAGAAACGAGACGCAGATCCGAGGCGTGAGTTGTGAGCGTTCGCTAGGGCTTCGTCGTGGGAAGAGCAGAGCGGCAGAGAGCTTCGGTCCATCCATTTCGTATTTTTTAAAAAAAATATCACAGAAATTTCATGAAATGGACCGGTTTAAGCATCCGTTCTCCATTAACCCGCAACCTGTCAGCTGACCCGATAATCCATTTCACTTCCCTAATACATTTTTATATGGTTATCAATCATTTTTAATACAAATATTTAATTTAGTCGATTGCTAGATATAAAGAGAATTATTTTAGAAAATGGATATATCTTTTAAACTTCTAAAAATGCAACTTTGAGCGCTAAAGAAAGTTATATACACATTGTAATAAATTATTATTATAATAATTTTAAACCCCCAAATTGGGACATCAATATACACTATATTATTTTATTTATTTTTTACATAATTTAAATATTTTTTGATTGAATTAATCTGGATGGCTATTTTTAGATTTTCTATCGGATAAATCTAAAAGTACAAATGACTCTTTATCGGCGATGAAAATATTTTATAGTATGCTATAATTAAGATTCAAATTATAGATTTTATATTTTTTATTTATTGATCGTTATGCTCAAGGGCAATATACATTCTATATTAGTAACATATATAATTAAACATGGATATATACTCTATTTTAGTTTATTAAAAATATAGTACTACGACACCAATTAAATATAAAAGAGCTAAAATAAAAAGTCGAAAGAGCGTTTTTGTTAAATCATCAAAATCATACCCCACTTTAATTTTTTTTAATGAAAAATATATTTCTTCCTATAATTATCCAATTATCCTCTAATACTATTATTTTTTATTTAAATCGATCAAGTGTATTATAACTTCAACAAAAATTAAAATTCACTATTTAGCAGCATGATCGATCTTATAACAATTTGTGAGGAGATAAGTTAAGAAACTTTAATTGACTACTACGAGAAGGATATTATCTCAAATTTATCGAAATTCGATCTTTACTTATTTCAACAAGCTTATCCCGTAATAACCGACTTAATCATGTCTAAGGGACAAGTGCATTATAACAATTATAAACAACGTGAATATGAATTCAACATTATAATTGTTATAATTTTCGTAACTACTGTAATACATCCAATCGAATCACATATTAAATGAAAAATAATTATACAATATTAAATGGATAGTTAGGTAATTATATATGATTAAATAAATAGTTAAGTAATTATATATTATTAAATAATAAAATATGATATAAAAAATATAATCATCTTCTTGAATTTTATCTTTAAATTAATAATATTTAAGTATGATACAAGCGTCTAAAAATAAAAAATATTAAAATGTACAATATATTCTATTTTTTCGCAAATTACATTTTTTCACTGTCAGTTCAACACAGTTAATTAAAAGCTGGATTATATTAAAGCAATTTTAATCAAATTTGAAAAAAAATCATTTAAAATTATTATAATATTATTGGATGTAAAAAATAATAATAATAAATGGAAAAAAGGCTAGACGTTATCCTTTTTTCTCTCTAAAAGTACAAAATAAATTAAAAAAAATTATAAAAAGAAATGGAGTTCATGATCCGTCCGTATTCCACGTGGCAGGATTGCGATCAACAACTGCTCTTCTCCCTCCACCCTTTTCACTCTTCCGCTCGCCTCTCCATCGCAGGCATTCGAAGGCCGAAGAATAGAACAAATCGGCAGGGTTTCCTTCGATGGCGTCGACGAGCCTCTCCTATCTTCCCTCCCCTCCTCGCCACCACCTCCGCCGCCGTCTCCCTTCCAACCTCGCTTTCCTCTCCTGGCGCCGCACTCTAGCGCCCACTCAGCTCGGCCTTCCCTCCGCCTCTCCACCCCCAGGCAAGGACCGCCCTTTCCTTTTCCATTCCCCTACTAGGGCATGCTGTCCGATGCCCTAGTTTAATTGCGTCCTTAGGCGTCGAATCATACGTAGTCTGTTTTGCGTTAATCTTGCTTTTCCCCCAACAGATTCAGGAAGATGTTGTGTTCCGTTTCCGGTTAGATGTACTTCTCAGGCGGCAGTCGCGACGAGCCTGGCGCCGGGAACTCCTGTTAGGCCGACGAGCATCCTTGTGGTTGGGGCTACTGGAACTCTGGGGCGGCAAGTGGTTAGGAGGGCGTTGGATGAAGGCTACGATGTTAGATGTCTTGTGAGACCTCGGCCAGCTCCTGCTGATTTCTTACGGGATTGGGGTGCCATAGTTGTCAATGTAAGTTTCACGTACTTTATTTTCGAAACTTTTCCTTAACTTAGTTTACAATACGCACTCCAGAGATGCTATGCTTGTTTAAGGAATGTCTCTAACCGTTAATTTGATCGTGTGGCGTCTGTGTGTTAGGAAACGGCTTAGAGATTTAAATCCCTTTTATTGTCATACATATTAAACTGAAACAGCAGATTGAAACGCAAGGCACTGTTGATGGATGCTCATGAAGACCCCTAGAACGAGTTTAAACAACAATAACTTGAGAATTATAGGGAAGAATTCAAGTTCGTGCCCTTTTGCTATCTGATGTCATTTTAAAGGTTGAATGGCTAACCGTTTATTACCAAAGCTTAGAATGTTAGGAAAGGATTCGATTATTAAATTTGCAGTTTAAAATAAATTGAAATGTCTAAAGTTGTGATTTGCCTGAACTGCTTGTGAAAATTAGGAGAATCTTCCATAATAAGTTTTTAGGGGAAATTTTGCATCCATTTAAAATCTTATAGATGTACACAGAATAATCAGATAATATTTGTTTTACATTAAATTAACTTCATCTTTTTTGTGCTTAATGATGCACTTCTGATTTTTGAGCAGGGTGATCTCAGCAAACCAGAGACTATACCTGCAACTCTTGTTGGTATTCATACAATAATTGATTGTGCAACAGGGCGACCAGAGGAACCTATTCGAACAGTATGTTATTTACACTTCTCTCCATCCAATTAGATTCTATTTTAAGTAATAAAAAATAAACTGCATGCATACTGATTCATGCTTAACTGTGCTATGCATTGACATAATAGGCTTTGATCGAGGATTACTCTACTACTGGTACATTTATGAGAAAATTTATAAGAGAATAATTACTCTTTTTATTTGTTAATGATTTATAAGTTAGTTAGGTTCCAGCGAGAGATCCTCTACTTGACCCAGAAAGTTTTTCACTTTTCCAACTAATACACAAATTACCGACCATCATTGCTCCTTTTGTTTTCAATTTTTTCATTAATAACAGCATCTCAAGTTGATTCAGATATTGTCCAGAGATTGGAAGGATACTATTTCAAAACCTTATCATTCCATTTTGGTTTGGTTTTGGTCGCTTTGGGGAGGAGTAGAAGGGGAAAGTAGAAGAAGAGGAGGACAAAGAGGAACTTGCGTATTGAGGTACCAGAGGAGGTGGAGGATGGAGGCGAAGCTCTCAATTGACATCCAATGCTTGCGACAAAGGCTCAGTGGTGAAGTAAGAAGGCATGCGATGTATTGAGGTATAGCAAGGAGGTAGAGGATGAAACTGGAGCTCGTGATTGACTCTATGCTTGCAACAAAGACTCGATGCTTGTAACAAAGGCTTGGTAGCGAAGGAAGAAGACTCACAATGTACCAAGGTATCAAGAGGAGGTGGAGGATAAAGGTGGAACTTACTACCAGCACCTGACACTCACGATGCAGACTTGGCAGTGGAGAAAGAAGACTTGCAATGAAGGCTCAACATCAGTTTATTAGCTCACATAAACCTATCAACCATTTGTTCATTCATCAATTACTTTCACTCAGCAAGAAAATAATAAAACAAGGAATGGTCTAATGCTCATTTCACTTACATTAGCTATTCAAAGTTCATTTGTATTTTAGGTATTTAATTGGCTTTGGCCAGTCTAATTGATTCATTCTCCTTAGGTAGATTGGGAAGGGAAGGTTGCTCTAATCCAGTGTGCAAAAGCCATGGGCATTGAGAAGTATGTATTCTATTCCATCCACAACTGTGATAAGCATCCCGAGGTTCCGTTGATGGAAATCAAGCATTGCACTGAGAAATTTCTTCATGATTCTGGTTTAAGCTACCTTATCATCAGATTGTGTGGATTTATGCAGGTATTTTGCGTATTAGAAACTTATAATGCATTGACAATTATCAAGTAGAAGCTACTTAATAGGTAAGGAAACATTTTCTTCAAAAAAGGGCGAGGAAATAATAGTTCAAGTTGAAAATGAAGAAAAAGGAATTTTCCTGATGTTTTACAAAGTAATATTTTTAACTAAAAAGATTTTGAGTTGACTATTATAAATTTTCTTGAGATGATACCTTGTATATAGCCTGAGATATCTACAAACTGCATAACAATTCCAGAATAAAAAGAAAATACTTCACTTGTGTGTATACACCCATGTAGAATATACATACATATACTTGATATCAATTCCTTGTGTATGGAACATCTTCCATAACTGCTTCATATATATTGATAAAGGTGAAGGCAGTTACATATAATTGTTCAGATGGAGAAATGCCTTGTTAGACTAATATCCTGTTATTATTAAAACTAAATAGCACCTATAAGGATATCTGCTAAATGTGTTTGGAACACTTGAAAGCCCTCAGCACGTTGAAGACCTATGAGGAGTCTGAGACACTGAGATTATTGTTATTTTGTTCTTTTTTCCCCTTCAGAAAATGTAATAGTTATTATGCTTGGAGTTATTGTGGCCCAACCTTGATACAACAAGGATCCTGGACTTAAAAGGAGAGCTCATCAAGAGTTATGTTGCTTGATGAAGTTTCCTTCCATATTTTGGTAGCTAATTTCCTTTTTTTGCTTTTGGCCTTCGTCTACCTTTTTCTTCTTGCTCTTGCTCTTGCTCTGTTTGAGTTTTCTACTTCCTCTTAACTTTTCCTACAATTCAATGCAACAGGGCCTCATTGGGCAGTATGCTGTTCCAATTCTAGAAGAAAAATCAGTGTGGGGAACTGATGCTCCGACTCGAATAGCATACATGGATACCCAAGTAAGTTGCTTAATCTTTGTTTATCTTTTTATGTGAGCAAATTGAGTTCCTTTTTGAATTGCCCAGAATCAAAGACTCAGGTACTTGTGGTTTCAGTATTTTTGGTAATCCTTGTCAATGTTATCCCAGGATATCGCTCGACTAACATTTATAGCTGCACGCAATGAGAAGATAAATAAGAAACTTTTGACCTTTGCTGGACCTCGAGCATGGACAACTCAAGAGGTAGGCCTCAGAATGTCATTACAATGGTCAGATTGCTCAAGAAAAATGCTAGCCTAAATCTTCCACCAGTTAAGTCAGATTGAGCTACGAATGAGCATTCTTTTATGCTTTATCTTATAGACTACAAATAGACATTCTTTTAAGCTTTATCTTAAAGAATCTACTTATTAGTTTTGTATCAGATTAAAATCTCAGAATACATTTAACAAAAGCCAAACGTCTGAAGATTCTAGTTTCATTCATATAATTATATAGTATGCCATGAACCAATCCAGCAAATTGTTGAGCTGCACTTTTTCATGGCACATCTATCCCGATTGTTTTACTTGAACACCTTTTTTTCTTTTTTGTTCTTAGAGTTATCAAGCTTTTTTGTGAGAGGTGATGGAGGTGCCTGTTTTTCACTTTCCTCCTGTGCTTTTCTGTTCCAGGTGATTACTCTATGTGAGAGACTGGCAGGACAAGATGCCAATATAACCACTGTCCCTGTTTCAATCTTGAAATTTACTCGTCAGCTTACTCGTTTTTTCCAATGGACCAATGATGTCGCTGACAGATTAGCATTTTCAGAGGTAGTTTTTTCTTACAACTAATATACTTCTTATTGAAGGCTGATTTTTTATGTGCAATATGTCTGTTGAGGGGAATGCAAGTTTGTTTTGAACAAACTGCGCATTTTACTGAAAATTGCTTCTCATTTTGGTCTTTTCTTACTGAGGCTCTTTTTATGTTTCTTTGGCAATTAAGAGAGCTCCTAGTCTTTGAATTTGTTACAAATGATCAGGCCAATGACCTAAAGCAATTGCCCTTGTTGAATCTCACATCTTCGCAAAAGGGTTCTTGTAACTTCATAAATAGTAAGTGATTTTCCACTAAAATGTTGGCATTTTGGGTTGACTTGAGCTCCCTCTTAGGCTTTATCAAAAGCACCCTAACAAGGTTTGAGGTTTGCCTTTCTTCAATGGAGATTTCGCCTGTTGTTTTCAACTACAAGATCTTCTCGATTTGCCAAAGACTGATTTTTATGCCTCCTAAACCTGCAAGCAATTAAAACAGTGGTTATATATACTTCATTGAAATTCTACATTCATTGCTTTCTCCATTGTGGATTTCAGGTGCTCTCCAGTGACACAGTGTTCTCCGCTCCCATGAAGGAGACGTACGAGCTCCTCGGAGTGGACCAGAATGATATTGTAACCCTGGAGAGGTACATGCAGGATTATTTCACCAATATCTTGAAGAAACTCAAAGATCTCAAAGCTCAATCCAAGCAGACAGACATATTTTTTTGACATTTTAGGAGTATCCAATCACTTGTTGCTTCAAGAGCTCGATGGCCAAACGCGGATTGTTTGTTCTTGATTGGGTTCGCCAGTTGAAGTTGTAAAGAGAGAAATATATACTCAAGTCAGATGAATGAAGCAGCCTGCTTTTTCTTAGTTTTGTGTGCGTCACTTCATTTTGATGAGAAACTATTTTGGTTCATTTATATTATTAATAAAATATACTAATTTAAATTATAAAGGATAAACTAAAGATATCTCGATTTAAAATTGAGGTGGGCTCGAGATTGAGATCCCTAAGGTCCAGATCATGGCGGTCGCCACTGCCTCTTTTTGGTGTCTTCGACGACAATCTGGGGAGAACGCAGGCGAAAGACAGGACGAAGGGAGACGCCAACGATTCCCGAGCTTTAGGCGACAGCAAGAATCCCTCCTCCTCGATCAGGTGATGACCAGAGACAGAGGGCTTTCTTTTTCTTTTTTTTTTTGTTTACTTACTGATTTTATTGGTCCTCGAGCTTCCATTGTTGCAGTTTTGCTGGTGCGACAGGAAGAATCTGCACCCGGAGTGCTCGCCGGTCCCCATGCGAAGCCAACACATGAACGCAGGTAGTGGTTAGCTGTTCTTCTCTGGTCGATTAGTGTTGCACCGCTTTGTGCTGTACTTTCTTGTCTCGACAACACAATACACAGTGCGTGGGATTTTTTGATGCATTGATCCATTGACCTATATATCTTATAATGCCTTAGTCAAGCTAGTGCCGATTGTTTGAGCTTAAAATAATCATTCCATGCCAGTTCACTGTCAACATGAATCTGACCATAGATGTCAAAGACACTAAATATTCCGGCGATATTGTGTTCCCTGCAAGGGATTGCTGCATTGACCATAAAAAAAAATGAACTTAAATCACATCTTGTAGTTCCTACGATAAATTGGTGGCAGGGAAAAAATTACTAACTGATGTAAATCGATCTGCTTGAAAGTTTTTTTTACTGATTTTATTATGTTAGCATTGTTTATCATTTTGGAATCCTGGTAGATGATAAACTTCTGTGGATACGAAGCCATAATTACAATGAGAAAGGGTGTGCTTTGTAGGCTGAATAATTTTCATGATATTGAAAGAAGTTTCTGTGTGAAGTAGAGTACATGGATGTTTCTAGTAATTTTTTAATCTGATTTTGGTTGACTCCAATCTTGTTCTTAAAAAATGGTATCACGCTCTCTCCTGTTAAGGCGAGAAGATGAAATCATGGACATTGAGGGGGCATTATCTCAGTGTGGACATAGCGAGAATTGAGTTTGGTTTCATTGAACATGATTGCTTTTTAACAAAACTAGTTTGGTCTTGATTTTAAGTCTCTTGCCTCAAGTACCTGAATTCTGGTATGCCATAAAAATGGTACATTGGAGGTTACACATATTGCAACTTGTTTTCCATACCAGCCTATTGGCTGGTCTGGGTCTACAAAATGAAGCAGATTTTGTTGAAAGTTAAAGCCGAAATTGAATAGTTCCACAGGAATGGGAGAGGTTCATGATGAGAATCCACTCGATTATGAAATGGAGTGACATCAACATTAAGACAGCTACTTGATTATAGTATGCTAGTTGCTATCTATATAGATTCCCCATCTATATATGTGATCCCTACGACATGAGAATAGAAGCGAGTAGCTTTCGGTGTTGGTTTGTATTCTCTACAATAGATGAGACTTTGAATGGATTTTGCTCTCTTCTTCTAGTTCCCTGCTGATGAGTAAAGGCCTACAAATTACAGTTTGGATTAATATTTATTAAAAGTTAATACATATGATATATTATGAATGTCAAATAGAAATCTAATGATTTTTTTAGGTTCTTACAATCCTATAATCTGAATCTGGAAACATCTTCCTATTCCTAGGTAGAATCTCGATCTTGAGAATGCTGGGTTGCCATTTCTAAAGGACAAGAAATAAGGAAAATAAGCAGCACTTTGAAAAAGTAGAAGAAAGTATTAATCAAACAGTATTTTCTATATATTATACAAAAACAGAACAAGGTGCAAACATTAGCAAATCCTCTACAATTTGGACGCTAATGAGGGTAAGTGACCAAAAAGTTGTTAGTTGTTACAAACTGAAGAAGTTAAGAACAGCGACTCTATTTCGGATTATTCTTCTATACAAGAAATCTAATCCTTCTTCTAGATGGTTAATGCTGTTCTGAAATGTCTGCAATTGGTATTTGATCTTCGGTACACATTCATCATTAGCTTCAGCATCCTCGTGCTCACCCTTGCATGTTACTTTCCTCTTGTGCAATGCTTTTGAGACAAGAGGCCATCTGCTTGCTTTTCTCTTTGGCCTTGGCATGGACAAGAAATCAGAGAGAGACTGAAGAAGATGAATGGCAAAAACTCTTGCTTCCTTCAAACTTCTGATCACCTTCCAGGAATCAAATTCCTTATCTTCAGTGGAACTCATGGCATCTTTGCCATTCATATGCTTCAGTGATCTGAAGCAATTTTGAATATTCTTCCGCAACTTCTTATCAGAAAGGATGTGAGTGTGTATATCATGCTTGGCCACTTCTTCCCCTTGTCTTCTAAGGGCCATCTCATGGTCCCTAATTTGATCTTTTATTTGTTGCATGCAATCTCTCAGGGAGCCAAGCAATTCCAACAGCCTGATAGAGCTATCCAACTCTACTTCCATCCAATTCTTCTGTTGTTGACTGGAGAAGTGCTGGTTGCTGCTAGGCAAGTGAAGAAGCTCGTCAATGCACTCATATAAACCTCCAAGCCCCTTCAACCCATCCACTATCATATGTGATGTTAAAGGGGATTGAGCCAAAAAAGACCTGAGCTTTCTCAGCTCTTCCTCTGTTTTGAGCATGGAAGGGTGATCTCTAGATGGTAGACTGATGGATCGGACATGGAAAGGCTGACTTGCAGCCATTACTATGTGATGTTGGAAAGCAGAGAACCAAAGAGAATTTGATGGGAAGATGTGTGGACTGTGGAGCCTGGAACTTCCTCTACTTATAGATCAAGTATCCTGCAACAGGATGGAGGCAACTGGAATATTTACAGATAAGCTGAAGATAACATGTGAAGTATGCAATTTGGATCTGGTAACCTCTTCTCATAGCAGGACGAATCATTTCTCATTTCTTAAATACTACTGAGTTCCACATGCGCATTAGATTACAGTTGTTATCTTCTTTAATTTTTACACATGATTGTGTCTGAGTATAGACAACAGTGTTAAGCAGGTTACGTGCCATCATTTGTGAGGTTGATTATTGTGCTTTTTAATGCTAATATAACATAAACGAGTTTTAGATTCTGTCTGCTTGTTAGGTCGCAGTTTCAAGCTGAAGATCAATAATACATCATAGATTAATATCTGAGCTGAACAAGCTCATTTCTGGTCTCTTAATTACTACTTAGTTTCAGATGCATGTGCTTGAATCAGTCCTCAATTTTCTTATCACACGCATGGTTGTAGGTTGGATAGATTAAATCTTTATGCAGAGTGGATTCCAATGTTTGTGAGTTGTTTTAGTTCTGAGCTGCACCAGATCTCCAGAGGTGTAGAAAGAGAAAGCTAGCATCAATAATACATCAAATGATTAATCATGTCAAAGATAATTAAAAGATGAAATCACAGACATGAGGGAGCATTATTATCTCAGTACGGCCAGTGCAAGAATTGGGTTTGGTTCCATATTTTGATCTTGATTTTAAGTCTCCGGCCTCAAGTACCTGAATGCAGGCATGTTGTGCAGAAGGAACTACAAGGATGGTAGGACACCGATACATGATAAGAGCTGGGCTTACAAAATAAAGCACATTCTGTTGAAAGTCCCAACAAGATGAGAATAGAAGTGAGTCGCTTCCAGAATCATCGTGTAGTCTCTACAGTAGATGAAACTTTCAATGGATTCTGCTTTCCTCTTCTAGGTTTCTATTGATGACGGAAAGCCTACAAATTACAACTTGGTTTAATAATATATATTGAAGGTTGTATATGACAAATTAAATGTCTAATAGAAACCAAAAAGCTATTTTAATTTTGTTTTAGGCTCTAACAATTCTATGTTTCATCCCTATGATCTGAACGTGTGGGCCTTTTTTTGTTCCTAGGTAGGATCTCGATCTTGGGAAAATAAGGAAAATATGCAACACTTGGAAAAATTAGAAGAGAGGAAATTGTTGATCAAACTCCAGTATATATATATATATATATAGTATACAAAATTGGCAGAAGGTACAAAGTTAGCAATTCCTCTAAAACTTGAATGCTAATGAGGGTAAGTGGCCGATAAGCCATTACAAACTGAAGAAGTTAAGAACAGCGACTCTGTTTCGGATTATTCTTCTATACAAGAAATCTAATCCTTCTTCAATATGTTCAATGCTGTTCTGAAACATCTGCAATTGGATTTGAATCTTCAGAACACCTCCATCATTAGCTTCAACTTCCTCGCACTCATCTTTGCATGCTACTTTCCTCTTGCATAATGCATTTGAAATAAGAGACCATCTGCTGGCTTTTGTCTTTGGCCTCGGCATGGACGAGAAGTTAAAGACTGACTGAAGAAGAGAAATGGTGAGCTCTCTTGCTTGCTTCAAAATTTTGAACACCTTCGAAGAATCAAATTCCTCATCTCCAATGTAGCTCAAGGCATCTTTATCATCCATATGGTTCAGTGTTCTAAAACAACTTTGAATATTCTTCCGCAACCTTTTATCAGGAAGGATGTTAGTGTGCATCTCAATCTTAGTCACTGCTTCTCCTCGTCTTCTAAGGGTCATTTCGTGGCCTCTAATATGCTCTTTTATTTGTTGCATGCTATCTCTCAGGGTGGCAAGCAAGTCTAACAGCCTGATAGAACCATCCAACTCTACTTCCATCAATTTCTTCTGTTGGTTACCTGAGCAATGCTGGTTGCTGCTAGGCAAATGAAGAAGTTCATTGATGCACTCATACAAACTTCCAAGCTCCTTTAGCCCATCCAACATCATATGGGATGTTAAAGAGGATTGAGCTATAAAAGACTTGAGCTTCCTCAGCTCTTTCTCTGTTTTGAGCATGGAAGGGTGATCTCTGGATGGTAGGCTGATGGATCGGACATGGGAAGGCTGACTTGCAGCCATTACTAGGTGATCTTGGAAAATAGAGAACCTGAGAAAATTTTATGGGAGATGTGTGGAATTTGGAGCCTGGGATTTCCTCTTATAGATCAAATATACTGAAGCTGAATGGAGGCAAATAGCATCTTTACAGATAAGCTCAATATGACAAGTGAAACCTACAATTTGGATCTGGTAACCTTTTCTCTTAGCAGGACGAATCATTTCTGGTTTCTTAATTGCTACTGAGTTCCATGTGCATGCATTAGATCACAGTTAATATCTTCTTGAATGTTTATTATACTCATGATTCCAGCCTGGATATAGACACAATGTTAGATACATAATAGAATAATCTGTCTAAGCTGGAGAATCTCATTTCTCATCTCTTAGTGACCAATTAGTTCCAGATGCAGAATCATGCAATTTCCTTATCACAAGCATATTTTCAGGCAGGATAGGTTGTCTTTAATGTGGATGGATTCCAATGTTCGTTAGCTGTTCTAGTTCTAAGCTTTGATCGATGTACTAATTTTATACTAAAATAGGATGCACGAGTGATTATGTCTGCCTGTCAGGTCATACCTTGAAACTAGCATCAATTATACGCCAAGGATTAATCATGTAAAAGACAATCCCATAGATGCAATAGCTCCCAGAAGGTAGAGAAGACAATTAATCATGGCAAATTTGTATGTATAAATCTTTGCACAGCAAAATCTTTTATTGGAAATAGAAAGTATCTTTCGTAGGAAATATGAGTGGCTTTTTAGCGAATTTAAATTCTTCAAATGAACTAATTTATATGGGTTATGCAAAAAATGATCAAATTATGTGCCCGGCAGGAGCTAATTGATCCCCTCCATCCAAAACCTTTACAACAAAGGTAAGAAGTTTCATGGGTTCCTTATCATTTGATGATGGGGTGGACTATGTTTTGAGTTAGTTGTTTGAACAGGCACCCTAATGCACTCTAAGTTTTAGCATCCTCCACATATGAGATTGCTAATCATATTTAACAGTATAAGGCACATATAGTCATGCTTCTCTTTTGCTCAATATGAAGGACTTGATTTTTTATGGTAATATTTTGCTGCATCTTCTTTTGTTAGATAATTTTGATAAATTCTTTTAAACTATCTAATTTGCTATGATTAGTGTATTAGCCTTTACCATGGTTGTCAAGATTGTGATCGAGAGAGCTTTGGATTTTAGGAACCAAACTAACTTAAATGATCCACATCCTAAGTAAGATCTGAAGCGAACTAAGATCTTATGAAGCTACAATTGTTTTCTTATTGTTTTTACACAGGATTTCAATCCCAACAATCTTGTTTAGATGGATTGTATTGATATTTACTTAGACATCTAAAAAAAATTGAGGTTTATTGGAAATGGATTATCTTTTTCCATTATATCCTTTTAGAAAAATTTCACTTTATGAGATTCTTTTAAGATGAATCCTTGTTTACTTTTGTCATTGGCATCCATCTTATAGCTATCATATGTTACTTATTACATAATGATAAATTATAAATGTTTGATAGAGTTCCAACAAATATTTTGATTAATTTTTGGATCTTAAATTCCTAGTGTTCCATTGCTATATTCTAAATTTATGGACAACTTCTCGTTCATAGGTAGGATCTCCATCTTAACAAAGAGAGGTTTTTCCATTTCTAAAACACAACACTTGGAAAAATGCAAACGAAGGAGATCTTTAATCAGACAGTATAACATATATTTATACAAAATTGTTAAAGATACAAACATTAGCAATTCCTCTAAAATTTGGATGCTAATGAGAGGAAGTGCCCCATAAACCATTACAAACTGAAGAAGTTAAGAACAGTGACTCTATTTTGGATCATTCTTCTATACAAGAAATCTAATCCTTCTTCTAGATGGTTAATGCTGTTCTGAAACGTCTGCAATTGGTATTTGATCTTCGGTACACATTCATCATTAGCTTCAGCATCCTCGTGCTCACCCTTGCATGTTACTTTCCTCTTGTGCAATGCTTTTGAGATAAGAGGCCATCTGCTTTCTTTTCTCTTTGGCCTTGGCATGGACAAGAAATCAGAGAGAGACTGAAGAAGATGAATGGCAAGAACTCTTGCTTCCTTCAAACTTTCTATCACCTTCCAGGAATCAAATTCCTTATCTTCAGTGCAACTCAAGGCATCTTTGCCATTCATATGCTTCAGTGATCTGAAGCAATTTTGAATATTCTTCCGCAACTTCTTATCAGAAAGGATAGTGTGTATCTCATGCTTGGCCACTTCTTCTCCTTGTCTTCTAAGGGCCATCTCGTGGTCCCTAATTTGGTCTTTTATTTGTTGCATGCAATCTTTCAGGGTTCCAAGCACTTCCAACAGCCTGATAGAGCCATCCAACTCTACTTCCATCCATTCCTTCTGTTGTTGACTGGAGAACTGCTGGTTGCTGCTAGGCAAGTGAAGAAGCTCGTCAATGCACTCATACAAACCTCCAAGCCCCTTCAGCCCATCCACTATCATAAGTGATGTTAAAGAGGATTGAGCCATAAAAGACCTGAGCTTTCTCAGCTCTTCCTCTGTTTTGAGCATGGAGGGGTGATCTCTAGATGGTAGACTGATGGATCGGACATGGAAAGGCTGACTTGCAGCCATTACTATGTGATGTTGGAAAGCAAAGAACCTGAGAATTTGATGGGAAGATGTGTGGACTGTGGAGTCTGGGACTTCCTCTACTTATAGATCAAGTATCCTGCAGTAGAATGGAGGCAACTGGAATATTTACAGATAAGCTGAAGATGACATGTGAAGTATGCAATTTGGATCTGGTAACCTCTTCCCATAGCACAACGAATCATTTCTCATTTCTTTAATACTATTGAGTTCCACATGCATGCATCAGATTACAGTTATATCTTCTTTAATGAGTGTTATGCAGGTTAGGTTCCATCTTTGTAAGATTGATTATTTTTCTAATTTAATGATAATTATAACATACACAAGCTTTTGGTTCTGTCTGCTTGTTAGGCCACAGTTGAAGCTAAACATCAATAATACATAATAGATTAATCCTCTAATCTGGACTAGCTCATTTCTCATGTCTCTGTCTGCTTGTCAGATGCATGTGTTTCCTCATGATCCTCATGGTTTCTTTATTCTTGTTCTGAGCTTGGTTAGTGTACTAATTTAATACTAATATCGGATGCACGAGTATTGTGTCTCCTTGTGAGGTCATACCTTGAAGTTAGCATCTCATAATGCATCAATGATCAATCATGGTGCAAGATAATCGGCCAGATGCAGTATCCTCCAGAAGTGCAGAGACTACAATTAATTATGCCAAATGGTGACATGGCAAATTGGTTTATGCATGTCTCTGTACAGCATAACTTTTTTGATGGAAACAGAAAATATCTTTTATAAGGAATATGATAGTCCCTTTTAGGGAAATTTGAATCCTTCCAATGTTTGCATTGAATTAAATTGTGATCAAATGACATCACTGCAAGTCTCCTAGAACATTAATGTATCGTAGGTCTGTGTATAGCAAATATTCTGTTGGAAACTAAATATTGGAGTTGATAAGATTTTTTTGTCAACAAATTTGAAATCTTCATAATTTTGTGATGATTAAATTTATATAGGTAGCCACAAAGTGTTCAAATTAGACTGCAGCAAGTCGCCTAAAACTATAGCATATGACAACAATAAGGGTAAGAGGTCTCATTGGATTCTTATCAGCTGATGATAGTGATAAGATGATCTTTTCTTTGAATTAGTTGCTGGAACAACCATTCTAATGCACTCTAACGTGGTTATGACATTTGTTGAACAGATATGGCATATTTTATATGGTAAATTTGAATTTGATCTGTGTGAGTATTAAGATCAGCTTGATATCTTGCGATTAAATTACTTCCATGCATATTGAAACAAAGCAACAACAGAGATCTTGATATTTAGTGTGAAAGAAAAATACAGAAAATATGAAAAAGAAAATCAAGGTTGGAATATAATAGATATCATGGTTATATATCAGACAGAAGCAAGATTAAACTCATGGGATAGAACAACAAGAACATGATAGCATAGTCAGTTCCATGTTAAAGTTGAGTTTCCTTGCTTGCCAATCACAATATCCTTCTTTATAAAAGGTTGAGGTTGTTCCTTCTTGTTTATAAGAGGTTGAGACTTGAACCCGTGATCTCTAGGTCACACGATAATAACTTTACCATTGCGTCAAGGTTCCCCTTCTTCAAATTGTTTGAATATTGTATATAAATTGTGAATGTCAAATAGAGTTACAAAAAATAATTAAATTAATTTTTATGTTTTTACAATCCTAAGCTTTGTTCCTATGATCCAAAATTGTGGACCTCTTCCTAAAGCACAAGAAAATAAGAAAATAGGCAACAGTAGGGAAAATTAGAGAAAGAAGGTTATTAATCAAACAGTATAATATATTTAATATACAAAATTCGTACAAGGTATGAACATTAGCAATTCCTCCAAAATTTTAATGCTAATGAGGGTAAGTGGCCTAAAAGTTATTACAAACTGAAGAAATTAAGAACAGCAACTCTGTTTCGGATTATGCTTCTATACAAGGAATCTAATCCTTCTTCCAAATGTTTGATGCTGTTTTGAAACGTCTGCAATTGGTAATGTGTCGTCGCTTCATCTTTAACATCCTCATGCTCACCCTCACATGTTACTTTCCTCTTCTGCAATGCCTTTGAGATAAGAAACCATCTGCTGGTTTTGGTTTTTGGCCTTGGCATGGACAAAAAGTTGAAGACGAACTGAAGAAGAGAAATGGTGAACAATCTCACTTCCTTCAGAATTTTGCTCGCCTTACAGGGACCGAATTGCTCATCTCCTGTGCAGCTCAAAGCATCTTTTTCATCCATATGCTTCAGTGATCTGAAGCAATTCTGAATATTCTTCAGCAACTTCTTATCAGAAAGGATGTGAGTCTGTATCTTGCTTTTGGCCACTGCCCCTCGTCTTCTAAGGGCAATTTCATGGTCTCTAATTCCATCTTTTATTTGTTGCAGGCAATCTCTCAGGGCACCAAGCAAATCCAACAGCTTGATAGAGCCATCCAACTCTACTTCCATCCATTTCTTCTGTTGTTGATTGGAGAAGTGCTGATTGCTGCTAGGCGAGTGAAGAAGCTCATCGATGCACTCGTACAAACCTCCAAGCCCCTTCAGCCCATCCACTATCATATGTGATGTTAAAGAGGATTGAGCCATAAAAGACCCAAACTTTTTCAGCTCTTCCTCTGTTTTGAGCATGGAGGGGTGATCTCTAGATGGTAGACTGATGGATCGGACATGGAAAGGCTGACTTGCAGCCATTACTATGTGATGTTGGAAAGCAGAGAACCTGAGAAAATTTGATCAGAAAATGTGTCGACCGAGGAGCCCGGAATTTCCTCTACTTATAGATCAAGTATCATGAATTCAGCAGAATGGAGGCAACTGGAATCTTTACAGATAAGTTCAATACGACATGTGAAGCATGCAATTTGGATCTGGTAACCTCTTACCAGGAGGAATCATTTCTCATTTCTAAACTACTAGTGAGTTCCACATGCACGCATTAGATTACAGTTATTATCGTCTTTGATCAGCATTAAGCAGGTCAGATTCCATCTTTATGAGATTGATTATTGTGCTTATTTTATGATAATATAACATGCACGAGCTGATGGTTCTGTCTGCTTGTCTGGTCACAGTTTGAAGCTAAACATCAATAATACACAATAGATTAGTCTCTTTAGCTTCATATTCATGTTCTGAACCACACAATTTCCTAATCGCATGCATAGTTCTAGGCTGGATCGATCCGATGTCTGTGAATTGTTCTTGTTTTCAGCTTGATTACTGTACTAATTCGATATTAATATTCGATGCATGAGTGTTGTGTCTGCTTGTTAGGTCACACCTTGAAGCTAGCATCAATAATACATTGCGAAAGACAATCACAAGATGCAGTAGCCTTCAGAAGAGAGTGAAGACAAATCATGCCAAATGGTCACATGGAACTTTGGTATGTATCTAACTGTAAACAGCAAAACTTTTTGCTGGAAATAGATTCTCGAACGTGCCATTTGGCGGTCGGTTATAAATTGATCTCGTGATTTACCTTCCTTCATATAATCTGAGAACGGACTGTGAGAAGCGTCTGAGATCAACATAATCATCTTTTACTGCAATTAAAATATGTTTTTAATGATTTTGTTTTGTTCCTTTTCTCTCCTTCCAGGGTTCCCCCTCCCCAAGCTGTTGTTGCACAGATGGCCATGTGAGCTCGATTATTGCAAGTATCCTCTCTCTTTGTGTTTGAATCACAGTTAGTCGATAATTGAGTCAACAGAAGGCAGCTTTATGCATGTTTAATGCATTAATTCGATTGACTAATAGAAAGAATAGAGTTGTTAATCTACCTGCGCTGTCCTAATTGCAAACTAATACCTATTTTCATGCCTCTTAATCAGAGAATCCACATTGATATTAATATAACAATCAATTATGAGTATTAATATTAAAAATAAATGTGAATGTGTTCCGTAAAAAGGTGGAATATTCGACAGAGAGTTCTACGATCATCTATGACAGGTAAATTGAGAAATTGTGACCACGACATAAGAGGGTATCATCTTGACTTCGTTGAGATTCGAATCCTTATCCTTTTCTTGTGAAAATTTGTTTGTGTTGAATTTCTATGCCTCGGGGGCAAATGTGAATGTGTTGTTTTTTTTTCTATGTAAAAAGATGAATCGTGAACGAATTGTGAGGAGGTGAATTCGAAAAACTTAAGTTGAGTCCCGACTCATAATGAAGGTATTGCTCGACTTCGTGATTCAAACGACTTGTCCTCTTCTGTAAGATTGTTCCGTCGTAACCAATTCAGTTATGTTCCAGCGGCTAATGTGAATGTGTTCGTTTAAAAGTTAAACGAGCTTAGCGATCCCACACGGTTAACGATAATATTTGTAATTCATGTAATATATATATAGATATATACATATTCGCGAGCCTCTTAATGAACACATTACCAATGTGAATGTGTTCAAATCAATACAAATGGGTGTTAATAAAAGAGAAGTGTATATGTGAAGTATTATATTTTAAAAATTTAAATGTGTGAAATAAAATTTTCAATCCTTAACTTTTCTTTAATCAAGTTTCTATTGAATGAATCAAATTTGTGATTTTTTTTTCGTTCTTTATTTCTGATGTATTTCGTGATTAATTTGGAAAATTAATTTGAATCTGGTCTTTACAAGACATATGCGAACTGTACAATTATCTCCTTCATATTTCAAAATTTCAAATTTAACCCCCAAACTTTACAAAGCAGGTGTGAGAATGTTGAGGAGCGAGACTCTGATGTTGATCAAGCCCCTTAGTACCCTCCCGCTCCCCTCTTCCAACCCTTCGATCGGCGGCGCCGGCACTTCCTCCACGGCCTCTCTTTCCCTCTTCGACGCCTTCCTCCTCATCGGCCACAACGGCGGAGAATTCTTCGACATCGCGGCCGCGACCGCGGCTGCCGCCGATGCGGTCGCGGAGAACACGGCGGCCGATGCGGAAGCTGTCGCTGCCACTGCCTCCGTCAGGATCCCGGCGACCTCGGCCTCCGCCGCGTCCTCCCACTGCCCCGGAGGCATGGATCTGGCCAGGCCCTTGACGGCCGCGGCCACCCGGAGGAGCTCCTTCTCCGTCCGGCGGTAGGAGCGCGCGGCAGAGGCGATCCGCGTGGGCTCGGACCTCCTGACCGCTGCTCGGGCCTCCGCACGTAGATCGGCGAGGTCGATTGCGACGGAGCGGAAGGAACCATGGGCGTCCGCCAGGAGGAGCAAGGCGTCGAGAAGACGGTCGGTCCAGGTGGGGCGCCGTCGAAGCGCGCCGTGGGCGTGCGGGAGGCGGAGAAGGTCGTCGAGGGCGGCGAGGAGGCGGTCGATCCGATCGAGGCCCGCGTGGTCGGAGGACGAGCGGATCTGGTCGAGGACGCGGGAGAGGGCTGGGTGGGAGAGGCAGGGGAGGCTGGCGGAGCGAAGGTGGTGACCCCTGCGGCGGGCCGGGCTGGATCCGAGGCTTTGGCCGGGAAGGGAGAGGGAACGACGGAATCCGGCGACCATTTCAGGTGTGCCCTTGCTCCTCTTTGGTTACCTTCGTCTTCTTTTTCTGTGCGTTTTCGGTGATCGAAGGCGTGAGATTTATAACGGGATTAGAGAAGAGTAGATTAATTAATCGACAAATTAAATTAATAATTAATTTAGGAAATAATTTATTTATTTATTAAAAAAAAAAAGAGTTTGGCGCACGAGAGGAGAGACAGGCTACAGAGTTGCATGTGAAGGCGTGGCGCCCCAGGATTCTGTTTGAGGCGGTGAGGCGACACCACTAGGTAATCACAGAGAGCGTTTCTTCCCAATACTTGGGACAGTGAATCGATCTCTTAAATTATTAATTTTAAATTTATTATCGATTATTTGTTAAGATAAATAATTTTTTAATATATAATTGATTGTATATATATATATATATAATATTTAAAAATATTTATATTTTAATAGTTATGATTTCTTAACTATTATCACGTATATTTATGATAAAAATATTATATTATATTTATTTTTATTTATATTGTAGCAAGCTATGAAATTATAACTGCTATAATACGGATTCAATTTGTTGATTTAATAATCACATTGTAGTAATTACGAAATTATAATTACTACAACGTAAATATTTTTGAATGTTAAGTATGTCAGATATATTGTAGCAATTACGAAATTATAATTGTTATAATGCATTCTATCTGTTTGAAAATTAAATAAGAAATTTAAATAGGGATAACAGTAATAAAATAGTACGGAAGGATATTTAGATAAATATATGGAATGTTATTTTGATTAAAAAGTAAAATAGAATTCACCTCATTTAAAAATATAATTTATACCTATTTAAAAATAAAAATTTAAAATATTCATCTAATTTAAAATTCCAACTCTAATTTCTCTGCCAATTCCAGTCACCCAAATTAAATAAAATTTGTTATTTGAGGTGTGTATGGCAACACTCGGTTTCAGTCAGTGTGAACGTGTCAATGCAGTATTGGATATCTGGCAATTGATTTCTCAAAAGCTGCGTAGGGCGTCCATTATGCGGTCAGTTCCATCCTGCAGTGACTATCTTAATAATAATAACAATAATAGAGGAAGAGCCCACTCTGTGCGTGCCAATCATTGGGATCGAATTGAATGTGCGTGGCATGCCCCACATCATGATCTGCCACCGGAACGCCTGATCTGGGGCGAGCTCGAAAGGTCCCCAGTCAATTCAGTTAATTCTATTGACTCAGATATTCACGGTTAATTCCCAACTACTACGTATTTAAAAGATTTTTTTTGACAAATGAAAATTATAATCAGAAGATGCTAGAGTGAGTTCAGTCCATACACTTCAGTATATTCTGATGCCTAAGAGAAATTTCTTATAAATCGATCACTTCCATAAATAATCAATGAGGATTGGACTGTAAGACGTCGACACACCTAGATCTGCCACAGGAAGGCGTTAAGATGCTGATGGAAACTTGAATGAGATATAGCCAACCCCTGAGGGCAGAGAGATATATCATTATCATGCATTAACACAATGCCTGATCGAGGAGAAAAAAAACAAAAATTTCCTTTTTTGTTTTTTTTAAACAAAAATTTCTTTTTTTATTTTTTTAAAACAAGGAACAGAGGAGAAGAAAAACTCTGTTTTCGTTGTGATTTTTCCCTTCCTTCCTTCCTTCCTTGTGGTTACTTTAAGCGATCGTCTCTGTACAAAATATTCCAACACGATCTGGTATCTACAATGAGGGAGTGAGTGTGTTGAGGAGCGAGACTCTGATGTTGACCAAACTCCTGAACACCCTCCCGTTTCCCACTTCCAATCCCTCCGCCGCCGCCGCCGCCGGAGCCTCCGCCTTCGCTGCCTTCTTCGTCGGCCAAACCTTCCAGGAATCCTTCGACAGCGACGCGGACTCCGCCGCAGCCGCGGCGGCGATCGACATGAACACCCCCACCGACGCGGACGCGGTCGCCGCCACCGCATCCGTCAGGAGCCCCGCGATCTCGGCCTCCGCTGCGTCCGCCCACTGACCTGGGGAAAGCGGCGCGGATCTCGCCAGATCCTTGATGGCCGCGGCCACCTGAGCCACCTCCTTCTCCGTCCGGCGGAGCGACCGGGCGGCGGAGGCGAGCCGCGCAGGATCGGCCCTCCGGATCGCTGCCTGGGCCTCCGCGCGGCGATCGGAGAGGGCGAGGACGGCGGAGCGGAAGGATCCGTGGGCGTCTGCCAGGCGGAGGAAGGCGTCGAGGAGGCGGTCCGCCCAGGCGGGGCGGCGGCAGAGGGCCTCGCGGGCCTGGGGAAGGCGGAGGAGGTCATCCACCGCAGCAAGTAGGCGGTCGATCGCGTCCATCCCGGAGGAGGAGGAGGAGGAATCTCCGCGGTCGCCGGGGGCGGATCGGATCTGGTCGAGGAGGTGGGAGATAGTGGGGTGGGAACGGCCGGGCAGGCTAATGGAGCGCAGGCTCTGGCGCTTCTCGCCGCGGAGGCGTCGGAGGGCGGGGACGGAGGCGGACTTGGCCAGCGGCAGCGAGAGCGTGCGGCGGAATCCGGTGACCATCTTGCCCGGGTACGCTTCTGCCCCTCTTTTCGGTCAGTTAATTATCTTGCCCTTTTTAGTTCGCAATGAGATCGGAGAAGCGTCGGGCAGGTTTTAAAGAGGGAGACGGTCAGTGAGCTGGATCGATTACAATAATAATTTTAAATTATTAAAAAAATACCAAAAAATTAAAAAATAATTAATAAGGCTCGCACGAGCGGGCATTAGAAGATATCAGCGTGATGTGGACACGTGGACGCAAACAAACAAAGCGTCAGTAAAATATTTCACTCCGATAAAGACTTCAACTTAAATCAAACAATATAATTTCTGAATGAAATTAGACGATAAAATAGGAATTAATTAGGGCAGAAGCTGCGATCGAGTCACTGTCCAAAAAGGTAAAAGAAAGGGGCATTTTTAATTAAAAAAATAATATATATACGGTCGATATTATTTTATTTAGAATTATTATTAATGTGAGACCATGAAAGTTGGATAAGGTCGAGCAACGCCGTACCCTTTATATTATTACTGCTCCCAATAATTTATGGTGCACCGCCGACGGATGAATTAGAGAAGTGGACATTTTCTTAGGAAGCACGCGAGCAAACGCGACGCCCACGGGCCAGCCACCCACGACGCCCCGCTGTCCACATCCCACATTCATCGAACCCATCGACTGGCGCCGAATCAATAGGCTAAGAATGAAAAGACGTCCCCGGGGCAATGGTGTAAAACGGTACGATATCAACTAACTTAGGGATCCGCAAGGGTTCGATCCTCAGCTACGGCGTATTTGTAGGAATTTTCTTTCAAATGGAGAACGCAATCAAAGGATGCTGGGCATCTGGATTGACCACCGTATGCGCTTTCCAATTTACCTTGATGGTCGGTGGCAAACTTCCGTGGGGGGATCGATCACCCCCAGAGATGTGACTACTGGGATTATCTTTTTTTTTTTAGAATGAAAAGACGCCATTTTATTTCGAAATTATTAAAGAATATTTCATTTCTATTTTTTAATCGAAAGGATATTTTATCTCATCAATTCCTCTTATAAAAGGTATAAATATCTTCCGATATATTAAGATAAAATTTTATTATAATAATTATCATTTTTTAATTATTATAATTATAATAGATCCAACTGTTATATTTTTTTAACCGTTATAATAATCATTTGTATCGAAATTATAATTATAATTTAAAAATTAGATGATAAATTTAAATAGAATATATATAATAGTATTGAATAATATAAAATAATATTAGAAAGTATTTGAATAAATATACATGATAAAATAATAAAGTATGATATCTTTTTGATAAAAATTTAAAAATAATATTTCACTGTATATGAGTTCTGATACCCTATGCGATTACAATGCACGATTCATCTGCGACAGAAGATTCGGGATGTCCAAAATAGTAATAGTGTCATTTTTTTATTATTTATAGTTTAGGGGTTGGGTTATAGTATTAAACATAAAAAAAATTTTAATTACTCACGAGATGTATAAGGTTGTTATCCCGCATTTCTTATCTAGTACACTCTTGAACAATTAATTTTTTTTACTTAATACTATAACTCAATTCCTAAATTCTAAAAGAAAAATTTTACATGACTTAATCATAAATTAAAAATAATAAATAAAAATAGCATGCATGATTATTATTGTCGATGCTTGGAGCATCTCGAATCTTCTATCGCGGGCAAGTCGTGCATTATCAAATGCACAAAATATCAGAATATATATATATATATATATATCTCCTGTGCGACGGATTCGTCCGCACCCGTACGCGACATGCGATCCACCATTCATCATGCGATCGTGCGCCAATTCTAAACCGTTCAAATGTGGGAATACATAGTGCCACCGTCCTGTTCCTACTCGACATGCCGCCGACAGCTGCCCGCCACCCTCGGTCCGACTGAAATCTGGTGGTGGCCGACTGGCAGGCGCCACCTTCCGGCCGGTCAGGACCCAGACTCCAATCGATTTTCGATCGGAATCGGGTCCGCAATCGAGCATGCGTGAACTGCTGACCTCGATCGGGTCGAATTCCGACTAAATCGCGGTCGAAGATCGGATCGAGGAAGGATCGATCGTATAGGACTCCAGAGATTGGTCGACGAAGGACTGATCATATAAGACTGCTGGAGTGACGGATTCCATAACAAATAAATCTCATGCGAGCTTGGAGATTTATCAACGTACTCTCAAATTATTAAGATAGATAGATATATTTCAGTTGTCACTCGTGCTCCCGAATTTATTAGATTCGCGAATAGAAATCTGAATTACTAAAAACAATGAAAGAAAAATCTGGCGCAGCTGCAGCAAGCTGTGAGGTTTAGCTGATAGGTTGAGACGTGGTCCTCGGCTGGTCCATGTTCCATGTGTGGCCATGGTATCGAGGATTGAGAGTTGAGATCGGTCCATGTGCCCGTGCGATTTTAGTTTTAAATTGGTGCAGTGACTTGACTGCGGGCCGACGAAGCTCCTGTCCTCGTCAAGTGTCCTCAGCTCGCAGCCCGAATTAAATGAAAAATGTATTGATTGATGGATGGATTAGGCAGGAGGTTTGCTTTTGATTTCTTAATCTAAATGTTAAGATGGAATCAAAAGGGGTTTAAGATTTTCAATTGTGTTTCACAACAATATCAAAAGCATATATCGATTTAAATTATTGTGCTTGCAAAAACAATAAAATAAAACAAGAGGTTGGAATCCAGGAAAAAAATATATAACAAGAGGTTCGCGCGCGCCACTGTTTACCACGATCGGGCCGGATTCCAACTAAATCGTGGCCGGAGACCGACCGAGGAAGGACCGCCGTGCGACGGCGGCCCGTCCTCTACCATCCGGCGACCGCGAATTGACCAAAAACAGGGCCAATCATGGCCGGCAGTGGCCGTGCCACTGCCGATCTTGTTTCCGATCGAAATTTGTCGGATTCCGACCACTATCCGATCGAAAATCTGATGCCAGACGGAGCACCGATGAACTGCGCATCGATCGTGCCCGAGGGAGAGGTCGGCGATGGCCGGACAGCACGGCGAGGGCGGCGGCAGCGGTGATGGATCGCGGGTGTCATACACAGATCGTGAATTCCTCGTCATGACAACATAGCATTTCTCACATATATATATATATATATATATATATATATATATATATATATATATATATATATAATTGTCACCCCTATTCATATGACAAATTGATTCAGTATTTTTTAATTTAATTTTTTAAAGATTTTAATATTTAGAGATGAAATTTTATCAATTCTCACATAAAAGAAGTGAGAATTATAAAAAATAATTTTAATAATAGGTGTTTATGAATATAAAGTATAGCATATTGTAATGACAAGAAGCACAAGTCAAAACATATATCTGCATTATGCTGTAATTCTTTTCAGCCAAAAAAATGTTAGCTTTAATACTAAAAAAAATGTAGCTCTCTTTGCAAGGAAGCTACAAGATTTGTCTGCAAAAATCCTTTGAACAAATTCATATAAGCATTGAGATGCCAACCATCCCTACAATTTTACATTGACAAAGGAAGGAGCATTTTTCTCTTCATCTTCCTGTTCCTTCTTACTTGTCTTGTTACTCTCATGCCGACGAGCATAACAAAAGTAAGAAACATTAGGGCCAAAGCAACCTTCATGTACCGGAAATACAAAGCCACCCCCGAGAAAACGACGAAAGCAAACATCAACAGCTCCCATATCACAAGTATCACGTCCACCCTGCGTTCATGTCTATGTAAGATGCAATGTAAGACATCTACATTTACCTCAAGAATAAAAGAACATAACAAGCCAATGTTAATTAAGTAGAGTAACAAGAAAAAGATGAACATAAATGATGCATATAATGTTAAGTATCAGTATAATTTGGACTTCAAGATGTCTCGCAGTTTCTTGTTGTAATGAGATATAGACTTGGTCGAGAAGGTTGAAGCCACTAAATGAAATGATCTCTCGCATAGGAGATCCCTTCAGTGTAACCATGTAACTAATCAGAATAGGAAATTGTCACGTAGTTAGACAACACAAAAGAACTCATGATCTAATAAGATGGTAAGTCATTACCTAGACAACATGCATCCGTTTATGAATGACAAGTATGACAAACTGAGACTTCCTTGGTTAACAAAAACTGAGATGCTAATTTGAGTGAACTAGAAAATTTTCAAATATGATATGGCGCATGCGAACACGGCATCATATCTATCAGAGACAAATTTTCAGTATGACTCAGTCTAACCAAAATTGAAGAACAGAAGAGTTTCTGTTATGACGACGACAATGTTCATGTGAAGCATCATATGATCATTGTGCATGTGGAAATCAAAAAGAAAACAAAGAGCATTTACATTCATCTCATATTAACTAGAGAATGTAGCTCAAGCAGAATGTGTCAATGTTGAACATTTGTCACAAATACTAGAAGATGATATTGATGAGTTGCAAAGAGAGAAAGAGTTTTTAACATTCTATTATAATTCCAGTAAAATAAGATTAAAGTGCGATATAGGCCTAAGCCTAGTGATTGGTAATCTGCTCCTCAGCAGGATATTATTTTACTAGAGGATTTCCATATTCCAGCTAACTACATACTGTCAAACCACCATGTTTGATGGCAGATCATGCTGGAGGAGTATCCGTTGTGTGAATGGATTGGTAATTTGTTCATGTGAGCCAAAACCCTAACATACTTTGTTTTTATGGTCTACTTAGTGCATTTTCACAAAACATTATGTGGAACACCATGTGCCTCCTAATTTACTCTACCTTTCTGCTCCCTAAAGTAATCTGCTGACAAAAGAAGGAAACAAGGGGAGAAAACATGAGCCAATATGGAGAAATGCTATAGTGGCAGAACTTATTCAAGTGAATCTAATGAAGTATCATGCCCTTAAATTCAGACTGCATTTACTAGCAAGTAAAAGGCAGAGAAGACTAAACAATGGCAAGGAATACCACAGTCTTTCATCATAACTTGCTCTCTAGATTAGTCTATACAACAATGAAAAGGCTACCAGAATAGCCAAACCAAGCAAGACAAAAACTAAAGTGAAAACCAACACAGACAAAATTTATCATGAAAGAGCACCAAAGTCATCTTATAATTTTCTATGTTGCTACTGCGGCCTATCAGCTAAAACCATTTTAGAGAACAATTTTCACAAGAGCTACTGTGATAATCTTAACTTGAGTTTAAGAAGCAGTGAAGTCATGGGCTTTGATAAATAATTTGCTACTATTATTTAAAGAATTGTACGACTTTAACTGTAAGCTACAGATTGAGTTTTTGTATGTGCTTTCTTCAGTTGGGTTCAAATTGAGAAAAGAAATGTTAACGCAAGAAAGATAACTTCTTGCAAGAAGATTGAATTGCCAAATAAAGAACATCATGAAATGATCTATAAAAAAAAAATAAAGAAGGGTAGTCGTCGGATTCGATCCAATTACCGGGAGGATGTGAAGAAGGAGACGATAGCCCACTCGTGGGTGGAGCGCACCTGGTACTCCCGCAGCTGCTCCGCCAGATTCGATCGCGTTATCATCTTCACAGACCAGATCCAAACAAAATAAAACCGGAGAAGCTGCCGCGCCCACCGATCAAGCAAGCACCCGCGAAGTCGAGCGAATCGGCGACGATTCCGCCTCCTCCGCCGGAGAGCATCCGGACCGGATCAGATCGGCGCTTCGCCGGTGGGAATCTCTGCTCCTCGATAGCCTCCGATGTCTAGAAATCTCGAAGAAGGATGGATCGACGAGGGATCGGAATTGGGGACGGAGAAGAGGTGCGATTGAAATGGCCGGGGAGGGTTCTGTTTTATCTTCGTGGTCGCCTGTGTTGACTCTGGCGTTCATATATTTACGACAAAATTTCATTTTACCCCCCAGAAAAAGGAAAGGCTTTACATAAAATACCCTCAAAATTGTTTTGCTTATATTGTAAAATGACAAAACCTATTTAATTATTAAAATTTTATTAATTTGTTTTTGCAAACAAGTGAATGAGTGATATGGTTTTATATATTTAATTAAAAACTTACATCAAGTATACACAAAGTAACAAAGGAGTTTTGATTAGGAGATGAAATTGTAATGATTCAATAAATTTTTTTGAAATATTTTTGAATGTCTGAATTGGAGGTCATAAATGGCTCTAAAAGAAAATAAAAGCACGATATTATCTTTAATGTCTAAAAGAAAATGAAATTAAGATATTATGTTAACTTTGATTTTGTTTAGAAAATAATATTTAGATTATTTTTTCGAGTAGACCAGTAGAATTGAATATTGATTATTCATTTAGTATACTTCTACAGCATAAATCCATTGTCGTCTAGTCCGGTTAGGATACCTGGCTTTCACCCAGGCGACCCGGGTTCAAATCCCGGCAATGGAATTTTTATTATTTTTATTAAGAAAAACAAATAAAAGACTGAAATCCATGCATTATTTGCATTCTGCCCCTTCAAGAATCATAAAATTAAACACTTAGTGCTGCTAAATAGAATACGATTGTGTAAAATTGAAACGGACATCCCTTATTATAGTTTTTTATTAAAACGAGTGACTTTTTTTAAAAAGTATTAAAATATTAGTCTGTATATTTTTTATTTCAAAAATATATTTATTTTAATATTGTTGTAGTAATTATATATATATATATATGTATGTATGTATTTTTGATAATTTAAATATTTGGATTTAACTCTAGGGATAATCTCAATTGAAATTTAAATCTTATTTTATTTTATTTTATCATCATACCACATTCATAGGAATACAAAAATAAATATAGTTGTGACAATATATATTAGCAGTAGTATAACCATACATAAGTAAATTAATTCAATTTAATTAAAATTATTATACATAAGTATTGATATATCAAAATATTTTTTGTTAATTTAGTTAAAAATTATCTAAACGCAAAATCACTTGTAGCAGCTATGCCATAATGGATTTTGATGAAGACAAATTGAATTTTATTAAATTTGAATAATTGTGAGGAAGATAATAAGTTTTTATTTGTAAGATCAAGATAATATTTTCATGTATAATAATCTTGGTTAAATTAGAATAATTTTATTATATATTATTATAATAAAAATTAAAATAAAAATATTTTTGAGACTATAAGTATACCGTTATTTTGATATTTTAAAAAATAATAATAATAAAGTGTTTTTTTTCTCCATTTGTTGGCAATATTATAATACTAGAAATTAAATAATATCTGATAAAAAAAATTATTGTTATTTACATGGGCTTTAAATGGGCTTAGGCCCAATTTGCCTCAAGGCCTCTTCTCTTCATCCCTTTGACAAAACGATCCGACGTCGACGTCAGCGTCGTCTCTCGATCTACTTTCCCTGTCCTCACTCCGCTTCCTTCTTCCTCTTCTCCATCTCCAATCGATCGCACAGGTGATTTGCCGACTAAATCTTCAGCAATCGCAAGATATCGCTATTAGATCGTGCCGCACAGAGCCCTAAGTGCATACCGAAATCGGATTCGCCGCATTCCCGAAGTGGATGCGATCAAATGAAGGACGGGGGCTAGGAAGGATGGACGCCGAAGCCCAGCGCTTGCTCTCCTCTCGTGCCGCTTCTCGTTCGGAGAGGAGTAATCGGAGCCCTCGTTCCAAAGGTTCGACGACCTGTAGTGCACAGATGCGGAATGGTTTGATTTCTTAACGTCCGGTTCTTAAATGTTCTATTTTGGCGATGCAGACTCCGACAGTAGTGCCTCTGCTAACAGTAAAGGCGTCAAAGATCCGCTGAAGATGATCTGGCGACGAGGTTTCACGCGCTTGGTCCTCGTGTCCGCCATTTTGTGGATCCTGCTCATCCTCTTCGCGTTGCTTTTTCACTTGTGGTCTTGCCATTCTTCTATAATCTTTCTATCAGGTAATTTCATCAATTTTTTTGTACGAGGAATGACGATCTAGTGCTAGTGTTTCTATATTAGTATTATATTTCCTTGGTGGATTAACGTCATGGGAGGAAGGCAAATGAATTAAACTGATTGTCCACGAAATCTTATGGTAAATATAATCATCATTGTAACTCGAGGATTAATTGTATCTCCTATTGTGCGCTATCTGTTTCATTATTATGTTGTTCATTAGGAGATTATTTGGCTAACTCCACCGTTTTTCGTCTATTTATTCCTACCTATCTTACTATCACGTAGATCTTAATTTCCATCCCCTTTTGAATTGATTTTTTTCTCCTTTAGGTTCTTGCTTTACAAATTTGTTAAAGGTTGGTGTTGTCAATTTATTGCAGCTCTTTGTAAAAAAGATAGTAAAGTTCTTGTCATGTTAGACACAATGGGTCTCACTCCAAAGCCACAACATCGTAAGACTACTAATACTTATTATATGAAAAAATATTTTGATAATTTTCTAACTTCTCATTTTGTGCATTTAGGGTGCCCAATTCCTCTTGCAGATGATCCAGACACCATAGTTATTCCGAAGATGACACCTGATACCATTCCCAAAACTCTAAGTTATATAATGGAAGATGAGGAAGGGAATAATAGTGAGAAATCTCAACCATTATTTGGAGGTCATCAAAGCTGGTTGCAACGGGAAAATAGTTTCAAGTTGAACACAACTATGAAGGTAGATATGACATTGATGTAGACTAGTGACAACTTAGGCGATGTTATCTCTATCACACCTATACATTCTGGATTCATTATTTCAGATGCTCATAAATGATCCTATTGATACTTTTGCTATTCTTGGTTTAAGCATGCATTAACTAACTTTGACTTTCTTAATTACATTAGGCTCTTCAGTATGTCCTTTACTAATCTTAGAGGAATAGGACAAGCTGATTGAATGAACTGAATTTTTCTGGCTATTGTTTACATGGGTAGAAAAATATAACAACCATTTTTCTACCACATTTCCGGATTTTGTATGAAGTTTACATGATACTATGTACTTTGTACTAGCATTGCTGTCTTGAAGAATATTAAAATCTGGTGTATGATACTTTCATTTTGTAATCCTTTTACATTAACCTCACCTCAACAAACACAGGCATCTGAGAGTCAGATTAGAAAGTCACACTTGCCATGTTATTCATATGGATATGAAAGAAATCTGTTTGTTTTCTTGTTTTTCTCATTTTCCTCCTTCCTCATATTTTTTAGTGCAATAATGAGTTTTTTTTACAGTTTTTATCTTTTCTGTTTGTAGGTGCACTGTGGATTCATTAAAAATGGTGGTGCGGAAATGGATGCTGTAGATGTGCAATATGCAAAGAAGTGTAAATTTGTAGTCGCCTCTGGCATCTTTGATGGGTATGACACTCCCCATCAACCATCAAATCTCAGTGTTCGTTCTAAAAAGCTATTCTGCTTTTTGATGGTTGTTGATGAGGTATCCCTTGATTTCATTAAGCAAAATGTTACTGTTAGAGAAGGCAGTGATGGAGGAAAATGGGTTGGCATTTGGCGCCTTGTGACACTGCACCATCCTCCATATGACGAACCTAGAAGGAACGGGAAAGTTCCTAAGATACTAACTCATAGGCTGTTTCCTCATGCTCGATATAGTATTTGGATTGATGGTAAAATGGAGCTTATCGTTGACCCTTTACTAATGCTTGAAAGGTGGGTTATTTCTTTCTAGTGAATATATAACTAAATGATGGTAAAAAATGTTATGGTGTTTGTTTATAATGCAAATTCTGTTGCAGATATCTCTGGCGAGGAAAGCATACATTTGCAATTGCTTGTCACAAACATCACAAAAGTATCTATGAGGAAGCAGACGCAATCAAAAGAAGGAAGCGTTATGCCCGGCCACTGATTGATTTGCACATGAAAATTTATCGCTATGAGGGAATGGAGATGTGGAGCCTTGACAAAGGGACAATAAGTGGTAAGCAATGCATCATAATTTTTTTATTGGAGCAATGAGAATTATACTGAATATCCCCCATGATTAACTTAAGATGTCTAATTGTGATATAGTTGATAGGATTACAGTCATGAACATAGCCTCTTTGCTATGCAAAGATGAAAAGAGTTAGTAACCAACCTGTACACGAGTCTTGTGCCACAGAGAACCATAGTAAGACAATATAGCTACCGTTGTTAGCATGGTCTTATAAAGCATTATAATTCCTACTTGATAACTCAAATTAGTTGTCTGAATCATAATCTTCTTCCTTTCTTTCTTCTAAACCCATGTTATCATTCTCCATAATTAAAGAATTGGATTCCGATGTGCAATATACCATATCATGCAAATGGTTTTGGTTTTCGGTACTAGTTACATTGATAGAAATCTATTTGAATGCCCCTTTTTTCTTCCATTTTCAACAGCAATATGCATCCAATAAGTAAACATGTGTCTCTTCTTTTTCTTACCTTACAAACTTAAGCACACAAGTTAATAATCAGTGCTATAGACCTATGATAATGCTCATGCCAAACACAGATGTGCCAGAGGGTGCAGTCATAATACGGGAGCACACGACAATGACCGATTTGTTCAGCTGTCTTTGGTTCAATGAGGTCAATCTCTTCACGCCACGGGATCAACTCAGTTTCGGCTACGTGGTGCACAGATTAGAAGGAGCATTCAAGTTTTTCATGTTCCCCAACTGTGAATACAACTCATTGTTCATATTGCATAGGCACATGCGGGAACATTCTTCTGTTATCGAATGGGTTAAATCCCTAGATGAATTCAAGGGAAACAAGAGCGGACTTAAAGAAACCAGAGGAGGACTAGGGCTGTGGACACCTTATCCAGGGGACCTCAGCTCCGTCGAACTTCCCTCTGTTAAGAGAACATCACCTGCAGGATGATCATGCAACTCTATTCATGATATATTTTTTTGTGATCCTATTGGCAAGATTTGTTATGAAGGAAAACTTTTGCAGCCTGGTCCATCCTAAACCCCCTTTACCCTATTTGTTGTACTCACCTGAGCTCCCAGAAATTCCCAGTTGCACGTTTGTCATCTCCAACAAATTCCAAGTTAAATGTTTATACCTGCACTTAGATTTTCTGTGATATTGCAGCTGGTTTTGGTGCTCTACTTGAGAAATTTTTGAACTTTGTCATTGTTAATATTTGAACGGGTTTCTCTTTTAGATAAATTTAGATCTATCATCATGAAAGATGCAATCAAATATTTTTTAAATAAATAATGAACTAGAGTATGAATTATTCAAGTTAAATATATATAAAAAAAAACATGAACATTTTATTACATTGTAAATGCAATAGTTTTACATGTAAAGTGAAGTTTCAGTTTTATAGATTTATATAATAAATTTCATGAGTGAGATGCCAAAACACTTAGCCTAGAACACTTGTGACCACTGCCTGCTCCTTCAATTCTAAAACCCTAAAATCTTAAACCCTAAGCACTCCTAGACCAAAACAAAGTAGGAAATAACTAAATCTGTTCTAGTATCTTCTTTAAGGATGAGAATTATTTACAAGGAGATAAGAGATTTGTTAGTTAATAGAAAAGAATTAAATTCTCTAATCTTCATTGTCATAATCCTCATCCTCATCTTTCTGCATGGTTAATGGTACAAGCCTAGGTGGTACAAGAAGAGGCACAGCCAAGGCAATCTTGCCAACATCTTCATCTGTCTGCATTATTTTTTTTATTCTCAACTATAGCAAGAAAAAGGAGAGGAAAGTTACAGTTCTTACCTAGAGCTGTCAAACGGGCCAACCCATGACCGGACGGACTAACCCATGACGGGGCGGACTAACCCATGACTGGCTCATCATATGGGGGGCTGGGGCGGGTTAACCCACCAATTTGGCGGGTTGAAAAATCTCTAATCCAACCCAACTTAAGGTGGGCTGCGGGTTAGGCGGGCCAACCCGCGGGCCTGTTAAAAAATAAAAAATATTAAAAATATTAAAAATTTTAAGTTTGAAGTATAATTTAAATTGATTAAGTTGAAAATTTTAAGTTTGAATTATAATTTTTAAATTTAAATTCTATTTTAAATAGATAAAATCCACTAATTCATTAAGTTTTATACTTTAATTTTAAAATTTAAAATAAATAAATAAACTTTCTCAATCCGCGGGTCAATCCAAGCTCGCCGCAGGCCAATCCACGCGGGTCACGGGCCTAGGCGGGCCAATCCACCTCAACCCATTTTAAAATGGATTGATAAAATTTCAACCCAATCCGTCTAAATTTTTTGACGGGGCAGGCCAACCCGGCGGGCCTAACCCAACTTGACGGTTATATTCTTACCCGTATGACGTCGCCGGCGCCCGCGATCTACCAACCCATCAATCGACCCTGTTGTTTTTATTTTCCCCCAAACTTTTTTCCTCTAACCAAATGTAACACGAGTCTCGGATTGGGAAACGGAATCGCGCCGGGGAAACGGGCCGGCTTGAAACGATTCCCACTGCATTGCTTCCTCGTCTTCTAATTGGGCTTCATTGCCTAATTGGGCTTTACTTCACCTCAAATTGGGCCATCATTATGAAATTACCCACCAAGGCCTCGATTATTTCAATTTTCTTTAAAATTTTAAATTACTAAAACCAGTGCATAAAATATTTTTATTCCAGATTTAGTTGAATATATGAAATTGAACAGTCAACTTAGATTAGAAGAGAAGACGATCAAACACGACATTTTCAAAATCTTTTTAAGTCAACTAAAATTTACTATTCTATCTAACAGTGTTGAATCGTTTGTGAGTCACATTGGGCAAATTATGGATGACTTTTTCAAATAAAAACAACTTTAAAAAGTCAAATGCGATTTATTACATGCATCCAAGTAATATCATTATTTTATAATAATGCAAATAATTTACGTATGCATCCTAAATAACATCATTAAACTAATAATCTTCATATGGTTCGCTGGTCTTGAAAAAAAGACCATTAAGACAGGGACCTAGCAACCACTAGCTTTGACTCTTCATCAGTTACTTTTAATTATCATTTTGAGAAAAATAATAATAATTTCATCATTATTATGTCCTATCAAATATATTAGTGATAAATAATAATAATAATAATAATAATAATAATAATAACGGATTTGTTATCCTGCGCGATAAATCCGTGCGCAACCCGTGCATGACGCCCTAACCCATCGCTGCTGCCGCCGCTCTTGTCGCCTCGTTCTGGCTACCGCCGGTCGCCATCTCGACCGCGATCGACGCGCCACTCGCCGGCGCTCCTTCCAACAGCGGATTTCGATCCAATACTGACCGGAATTCGACGGATTTGCTCGGAAACGCGACATGTGCCCGCTCACTGCCATTGTCAGCCAAATCGCGATCGGAGATCGGTCGAGGAAGGACCATCGCCGGTCCTTCCTCGACCGATCTCCGATCGCGATTTGGCCGGAATCCGACCTTGATTTGGCCGACACTGGTCCTTCCTCAATTGGTCTCCGACTGTGATTTGGTCGGAATCCGATCGCGATTTAGCTGAAATCCAACGCTCGATACTGCCGGCTTTGTTTCTGGCCAATTTCGTCGGATTCCAACCACTATCCGGGCGGAATTCGGTGTCGGTCGAAGCGCCGACGAGTGGCGCGTCAATCGCGACCGAGGCGGCAAGCAGCGGTGGCCAGACGGCGCGGCGAGAACGGCGGCAGCAGCGATGGATCGTAGGTGTCACGAATAAGGTCGCGTGGGATAAGTCGCGCGACATAGCATTTCTTGTAATAATAATAATAATAATAATAATAATAATAAAAGTATTTGCATATTTTCTTTTTTATAATAAATTTATTGTTTTTCCTACGCGTTGTGCAGTGTTGCCGGTATGTACGGAAATAGAAAGTCAACAACGGCAACCCTTCGCATTCAACGAACCTCACACGACTCTTTTTACAACTTCATTACTCGCTTCATCTCTGGCTTTCGATCCCAGTTTCCAGTCCAATCTGCCCCTCCGAATCTCCGACGCGATGGCCTCCGCCTCCTCCGCCGCAGGTGCCGGAGTTCTCCTGCTCCTCGCGTCCTTCCTTGTCCCGGCCGCCGACGCGGCCGGGATCGGCTTCGAGTTCCACCATCGGTTCTCCGACCGCGTGCGCGAGTGGGCGGAGGCACGCGCCGTGCCGGGCGTCTGGTGGCCCGAGAAGGACACCGTCGAGTACTACGCCGCCCTTGCGGACCACGACCGGGCCCTCCGCGGCCGTTCCCTGGCAGCCGCCAACGGCTCCGTGCTCAGCTTCGCTGATGACAACGCCACCCTAAGAATCAGCTCGCTCGGATTGTAAGCCCCCTAGTCTTTTCCTTATCTCCTCCCCCATTTTACCTCCCCGAAACTCGCGGCGTTTTGACTCCGAGTCTGTTGTTCTTTTTTCTTTGGATTGGAAATCAGTTTACATTATGCCTTTGTTGAGCTGGGGACACCGAACGTGACGTTCTTTGTCGCGTTGGACACTGGGAGCGATCTGTTCTGGGTTCCTTGCGACTGCCGGCAGTGCTCCTCGCTCACTTTAGGGGTAAAATTATTGATTCTGACCCTTTTTATGTTCGCTTTTTCCAGTGCACTTAACATCTTACAGGTACAGATTAAACATCAACTTTTCTTACAGAACACTGTTTCTGGTCTTTTTGGTGAAAGACAGAAAAGTTGATGCATATATTCCTCTTTCTGCACGACTTGGAACAACTTACTTTCCGAAGTATTTGATTGTGCCAATCAATTATTCTTCTTATAGAAAAGGGATACGAGTGATCATTGACACACACAAACACAAAATAAAATTAAAATAAAACTCTGGAAGAATTTACTACAGTAGATAGTGTAGCAGTGCCACTTGTTTGATACTACTCGAGACAAGTTAAGAGAGAAGAACTTATTCTTTAATCTCCTACTCTATGATGATATTGAGAACTCAACCTTGTAGAAGGATAGGAGAGCGAAAGAAGTTGACAACTAGTGGAAACTGACAAACTTTCAGCTTCTTGTTGTTGGTACTTAGCAGGCTTTACATATAACATAATTGTAGATTTTGTTGGAATATAATGAAAAAGATAAACTCTTTCATACTCTGTGATTTAGACATTCACATCATTTGATTGAGTCTAGACTGAGATATTTGGACAAATGTAGCTCCTCCATAATCGCTCAATTTTGTTTGAATAAACCAATATTTTCTCTAATTTTATCATAATATAATCTTACAAGGAGAGGAGTGAAAAGAATTATGTACTTAAACCAGTCTTATTTGATTAACGGAAAATACTTCGACAAAATATACTCTCAATCATCTTCTTGGTACTTCTCTTTTTTGATACCCTTTATTTGTGCATATTCTTCAACGATCTGCATAATTTATCTTTGCCTTTTAAAAACTTTGCCACTGATCTCATTTTGATGTTTGTTTGGCTAGTATGCCGGACACTATCATTCTCTCAGTTTATTTATAATCCATCCATAATTTTATCTGAACTTACAAATATTTTCAACCTATTGTCCATGTCTTGCTTATGAACTTCTACTAAGAGTATATAGGTCCAACGTTGTGGCTGTTTCTCATGCTCTGAACTTGAATTGCAACAGGGCCTTGAGTTTAACACATATAGTTCTAGCAATTCGCCGACAAGCCAGAAGGTCTTCTGCAACAACACTTTATGTGATCAGCCAAATGCATGCACTTCAGAAACAAACAGTTGCCCTTATCAAGTTAACTATTTGTCTTCGAATACTTCATCTTCTGGGGTTTTAGTAGAGGATATTTTGTACTTGATGACGGAGGGTCCAAGCCCTCAAGTTGTTGAAGCGCCAATTGTGTTCGGGTATGTTGCCTTCTGCCAGTACAAATCACTTTCACTTAAGGTTTTATATTTCATTGACAAGTCCCTATTGCTCGATCACTGATGCAGTTTCATTCAGTGCATCTAATAGTACACTTTTTTTGGTTAAATTGTGCAGATGTGGAAATAATCAGACTGGTTCATTTCTACGTGGTGCAGCTCCCAATGGTCTGTTTGGCCTTGGTTTGGATAGGATATCTGTCCCTAGCATTTTAGCAAGTAGGGGATTCACTTCAGATTCCTTTTCAATGTGTTTTGGATCTGATGGCATCGGAAGACTCAATTTCGGAGACAAAGGCAGCTCAGATCAACAAGAAACTCCGCTAGTTATGAACGGCAGAAAGTAAGTGTTTGTTTTTTGTTTACTGAGAATGAATATCCCTCTGATTTCAAACACATTATCCTTATCTAATTTCATTTGTAATTGTCATTGGCAGTCCAACATACATAATCAACATAACTGGAATTCTTGTCGGGACTACCTCAATTAACATTGGGTTTCCTGCAATTGTGGACTCGGGTACCTCCTTCACATCCTTGTCTGATCCAATGTACACATTGATCACTCAGAGTGTAAGCCTCTAAACAATATTTTGAAAACCAAATTATTCACTGTATAATTTAGTATTTCTCATGATTTATTTATTATTTTGGCAGTTCAATGCCCTAGTAACGGATAGCCGTATAAACATTTCTTCAAATTTTACTTTTGAATATTGTTACGAACTGAGGTAAGTACATCTAAAAACACATTTATTTGCCTCTGATTCAAGGGATATCATCTAACATATGTTCTGTTTTGCAGCCCGACACAGTTTTGATACCTGTAATAAATTTCACAACAAATGGGGGAAGCGTCTTGGCTATAAATCAACCGATCATTTTACTTCGATATTCACAGGTTAGTAAACGAGGATATTGTTATGTTTATTCGGATGAGTTGTGAATAATATCCATTCTCTATGTCTTACACAGACTATGTTTGCATATTGCCTAGCTATTGCGAATCTCGATGGGATCAATATATTTGGACGTAAGATTCAACACCCGAACATATTTAAATGCAAGCCTTGCTGTTTTCTTTAGAAACAACATCAATCCTACTGAAATAACCAGCCTTTGGCACATAACATGGTTTTACTGACATGCTTCAATGCAGAAAACTTCTTGACCGGTCTCCGCGTCGTCTTTGATCGAGAGAGGCACATCTTGGGGTGGAAGAATAGTGACTGTAAGTGTGATTCCATGAGTGCCACATTGAGCATAAAATTATTCTGAATTTTTTTTTCAAGTAACAGCAAGTTTTTCATCTTTCAGGCTACACAGACGACACTAGTACCCTTGCTACTTCACCTACTGTCCAAGTTCACGCTCCTGCTCCAGCTTCTTCTTCTTCTTCGGGTGGTTTCACTCAGCAACCGACGAACTCTGGGGAAAACAGTTCTCAAGTTCCTACAAGAAGTTCTTCGAGTGACACATTCCACTTGAAGACCATGTCGAGTTTCAGTATGGCAATTCTAATGCTCTCTCTGGCATTCATCTGGTGATCCTTCTTAGGAAACAATACACACCTTCACTTCATCCAAAGCTTGACCAGACACATATAGGCTACACAGGAAAAAGCTTGATCATTATATATATATTTTTTTTTCTCGTGTTTTCTTCCCTAGTGAATTTTACATTCTTTTGTGTTATTGATGTACAATTTGCAATCCTTGGTATAGATTGTAGATTGATTGTGTTGAATAACTAGAAATAAATATAGTGGAGTAAATTTCAAACTTTCCCCCTCCCAATGTTTAGTTTTCTAAAATGTCACTAGGTTTTTAATATTGTCAATGTAGGTCTGTCTCGCTATCCTAACAGTTTTACACGGTCGATCCACGATCATTTGTGAGGAGGTAAATCAAGAAACTGTAATTGGTCACGACGGAAGAGGGTATTGTTCGGCTTTGCTAAGATTTGAACCTTTGTCCTTTTCTATAAATTTGTTCCGTCGTAACCAACTCAGCTATGCTCCAGAGTCACGACGGAATAGGGTATTACTTGATACGGCCGCTTATTATTTGCGTCGTCATTCGATCTTCATTCTTATATTCTTACCTCTCTTGTATTAAAAAATTGAGGAGAGTGCCATCATCATCCCATTTGTTTTTTCTTCTATCATTTTTTTTTAAGATGCAAATCATGAATATTTGATTAATCCAAAGATAATATATCATATCATATAATTATTTTATTTTATTTTATTATCATTATTTTTAATTAGTACAAGGATATCCTATTCTTAAAATCTATTAATTTTAAAGATTACTGATTTAATCTTATAAATTTTTTTTATCAATTATTAAAATAAATTTAAAAACATGAGTAATAACGACCCAACAAACTTTTTTAAATCGAATTTTTTAAATTCATCCTACAATATCTCACAGTTGGGATTTAATTATATTTTTTATAAGTGGTAGACATTAATTTTAAAAAATTAAAATATTTTAGTAAATCTTTTGTGGAGCCGCTGTGGATAGAAATGGCAAGAGGATAAGCATGAAAGCGGACGAACAGTCGTGGGCTCCACGTGTACTGATCACCGTACATCTCGATTATCCTACGGTGGAGATTTCGTTGTCCTTGATGGTAATTAGCTGCTCGATGAGGGCTATTTAGTCGATCCGGAGATGACCGAACCCTAAGGCGGAAGAAGACCCGTCCGCTCGCTGCGTGGCGGATTGGTATATGAGAAGGAGCGGTTGCGGTGCGAGCTCTCCCCAGGGCGTAATAGAGGTATACGAGCCGTAGAGGGCGACGAGCGGCATCGAGAACCGAGGTAGGAGGTGGTGTTTGGTCGATAAATCTCGCCTTTTTCTTTGTTCTTTTGAACTGATTCTTACACGATTTCGATGCCGGCTGACGGCGAAATGGTAAAAGTTTGGCCTTTTCGGGCTTCAAGGGATCCGAGAAGGGATAAAATAGCGGAAGATTTACCTTGTATGGTTGTTTCTGTGCTTCGTGTTGTTTTTGTTGCTTGATTTATTTTTTTCCCCGTATGTATGTTTATGTGATTTCTGGATTTGGACTCATGTTTGCAAGATGCATCTTTTTTATTTGTTTGTGATGTTTCTGGGGTTTTAGCTGGTGTTTTGATTATATTCCCGTGACAAAGTTTTTTAAAAGTTTCATATCAGCTATTCTTATTTTCCCCTTTTCGAGTGCTGACTAGCTTTTGATTGGATTCATTATTTTTTCCGTGTGTGAATTAGTAGATGGATCGGTACCAGAAGGTGGAGAAACCAAGGGAAGAGACCCCGATTAATGAGAATGAAATCCGTATCACGACGCTGGGGAGGATGCGCAACTATATCACGTACGCTACCAGTTTGCTTCAGGTATGCGCCATTTGGTATGACTGTTGTTAGCCATATTGTTGTGTTTGTAGTTTCCTGAATATTTAGCAAGTGTTTTTTTTTTTTTTTGACAAGCTTGGGTCACAAAGTTATTGAAACTATCTGTTGGTGTTATAACCTTAAGCAGTATGATTTTTTTTTCTACCGATTTTAGCATGGACCTGTGGCAAACCAAATTCTTATGGGCTGTCTTATTTTTTATAAATATTTTGAAATGAATAATGAGCATTTAAGCTCCGTTGGATTATGTCCAATTCATGGTTACATGAACCTAGCTGGTTTGCTGCAACGATAAATCTTCCATATAAAACTAGTGAACAATCAGATGAAGTCTAGCTGAGAGATCAAGATGAGTAGGGGGTTTTAAATTTTCAACGTCTATAAATATAACATTGGGAGAACTGATGCACTGACTGGGTAACGGAAGGTATTATGTAAGCTTAAATTGAGGACTTAGCCTTCTCTGCTGTTCAGTGTTCAACTGAACGCCTATGTTGCACCTTGATGAATTCTTGCTCCCTTTAATGCTTGAATACAACGAGTGTTGTTAGTTTCAACTATTTGAAGTTAGCTATGTGAAGTTTATTTTGATATTAGATTTTATTAGGTTGTATCATTGATATTCAATTTTTCTATAATCATTTTTAATGATGTCATCTCAGCCCCTCATATCTCCAACTGTAAAGGGATTCTCGATTTGTCTAAATATATATGTTTTTGTGTCTTTGAACATTTCCATGTTATCTCAACCAATGTGAACATTTTATGAGCTACTTCTAGTTACCCCTAACAATATTATTTTTTACATTATCTTTTATAGTTATATCCATATATCACAATAATTATTTTTGAATATGTCCTTTCTTAACTGCCCTGCATTCTGATCAATAAAGATTGTCGATCATATCAAAATCATACAGAATATATTATTTCTAGATTAAGGGACACATTATGATCACAACACTACAGAAGCTTGTCTCAATCTCAGTTGCTCATTTATTATACTATGTAGTTTCATCAATAATAATTGGCACGGTATCTGAAATTTTTAATTCTTGAATATAAACTACAAATCAAGTATCTTTCACCCCCTGTCCCATCATTGTATGCAGTTGTCTTTTCACTCATTAATTTAGACCATTTCCTTTTGCTGATCTAGATGTAGGCAAGATAAAATCAAAACGACCATATTTTGCTCTCATGAGTGCTTCTGCATCTCAGATATACCAGAATCATGTATGCTTATTTCCTAATGCTTCAATAATTCCACTATTTCCATGCTTTTCTAATGTTTCCTTGACTGACATTTTCACACAATCATTCACCTACTAGTTCTGGAGTTTGGTTGTTTTTAGTATTGCTGATGTTCTTTTTTCCTTCATTTCTAAAGGAAAAAAGTTCAAATGAGATTGTCTTGAAGGCGATGGGGAGAGCTATCAATAAGACTGTTATGATTGTAGAATTAATCAAGGTATCCCCTCTGTGGTTCCTATTGTCTTCAGCTCTAAAAAGATTAGTATTCTCTAAAAAGATTTCTGGTTCAGTTTGCTGGACAAAATTAAATGAAAGTAGTTGTCCAACTTATTGGATTTTACCTATAATGATGATTCAGAGAAGGATAGTTGGTCTTCATCAAAATACTGTGATTGGATCCACAGACATAACTGATACATGGGAACCATTAGAGGAAGGCTTACTACCGTAAGTAGCTATTTTTGTTGAATATTAAATTTTGAAAATTTGGAGAAAAGTTGGTGTGTATTGTAGTAGCACAGTTGAATTTGTCTCACAAAGTTAAAACTTGAACATGAAAATATTGCCTAATTACTAGCTATACAATTTTCCAGGCTTGAGACTACTAGACATGTTTCAGTTATCAGCATAACTTTGTCAAAGACGGAACTGGATATATCTGCTGTTGGGTAATTGAATTCCTCAAATCTTACAAATGTATCAATGATAGTCGAAATTAAAAGTTTATTTCATATGCTTTTGTTTAAATTCAAATAGTTTGAGAGGCATTCCCTTGTTATGTTAGAGTTTAATGTCTTTTTTCTGTTGATATTCTTCTTAATTTGATTTTTTTTCTCCTGTAAATGAGAAAAGTATAAGTAGCTCCAATTGATGAAAATCACAAGCTTTAGACTATCTTGTTTGTGTACTGTTGTTCTGCCACCTTTTACGATGTCGTGAATCAAAAATCTTTCCTTGTTAGTAGAAGAACCTTACTGCTAGAGAAACTACTTCATATCAAACCTCGACTAGTGGATCATTGTTTCACTAGGATATTTAGAAATTCCTTCCCGTATCCACTGACCTTTTCACTACTAATTTGCTACCTTGCCTCTATGGGAAGATAAAATTTAATTGGAATTCCATACATTTTTTTAGAGGAATTTCTTTGTCCCTTGAAATTTGCTTCTCATTAGTCCTCATGTTTCATTTGCTAGGTATCAACCTCCTTTGCCCAGAGATCAAGTGAAACCCTTGGCTGAATTCAACTATGAAGGAGGTAAATCTGAGCATTGATCAGTAATCAATCATACACATTTAGATAATCATGCAACTTCTGTTCTGACATCATCACTACTGATACAGAAGACTCTCCTTCTGGTCGTGAAAGAGGCCGTGGTGGACGCGGTAGAGGAAGGGCTCGTGGTACGCATGAAGTATCCTTGTGAGCTATTATCTGATAGATGCAAACTAAGAAGTACTTAAACGACTCAATTGTGTGTGCATTCAGGTAATGGTCCATCCGATTATAATGATGGAAACTGGGACAATAGAGGTCGAGGATTCGCTAGAGGTGCCTATGGCCGCAGCAGAGGCCGGGGTTACCGTGGGCGAGGCAGAGGTGGTTATAGTGTGCAGGCTGATTATCAGCAGGAAACCAGTGGTTACGCCTACAACGATGAGGCTCCTATACGGAACCGGGGTAGAGGTAGTTTGGAATCATGTGAATTTAAGTTTGACACCTCTGTTTGTTCACTACAAACAGTTATATACTTAAGTTGAGCTAGTACTTAAATAGAGCATGTTTTGCTTTCAGCTCGTGGCCGTGGACGAGGACCGGCACGGGGAAGGGGTGGCAATTCTCGAGCAAATGGTTTGATCCGTGAAAGCACCGTCGGAGCCTAACTGGATCGGTCTCGACCGCAATGTTTCTACTTGTTGACTCTTGATGGATGCCTGCTCTTAATCGGAAGAGATTGTAGTTCCAGTGATTGCTTTGTTAGTCTTGCATTGTACTTGTGGATTCCAAAGGTTTAGGCAGCTACATGTTATCATTTTTATTTTAGGTCAATTGTAGGGTCTGATCAGTAGAGCAGTGCATTCTTTTATTTGTTCAAGAGATTTTATTTATGATAAATGATCTAATTTGGAACAAAAAAATGTTCTGTAAAAATGAGTGAAATTTTAGCACATTGACCGACTGCTTTTGTGTGTCATGTGCCTGCCTAATTTTTTTAAAAATTATAATTATGTGATGTGTGATTAGTGGAATGAAAATGATAATGAATTTATTAGTATTGTGAAGAAATGAATTAGAATAAATGCTGAGATTATATAGATTTGTGATTTTAAAAATATTAGAATTTTCAATTCATATGGAGTAAGCTAATTTTGTAAATTAATCTATAGTACGTTGTTAGTGGATGTCTGATTCACTGCGAAAATATTTTGTTATTTATTATAACTCGGGATAATTTATAAATCAACTTGTACCTTGAAATTTAATAATTGATGGTATAAAATAATATTTATAAATTATGGTTTTTTTTTTTAAAATGAGTGTTTTTAAATTCTTACTTTAATACTAGTTTTAATGTGAGTTTGTGGCTTCCTCAATTCTTTTATCATTTGGTTCATCAATTATAAAAGTTTAAAATAAATAATAATAATTTGTTCAATATTTTTGAAAATTTTATTTTTTAAAAAAGAAATATCAGAAACATGAGCAGGTTTTATAACCAAACAAAAGCGTTCCACATCCTGAGGAGCATTTTGAAAATTTATAAACTAAAGGAAGCATTTCAAAAAATGCATAAACTTGTATAAAAAAGCAAAAAAAAATTTCTCTTTCTATTTTTTGTATACACTTTTTTATTTTTGTCATCTCAAGTAGAGAGTTGGCAAATTATCAAAAATTTTAATATATTATACATACCGTAAAATACCATTTATATCAAAAACTTCGATATACCAAAAAGTTTAGTATGGTATTATACCGTATCAAATTTTTCTGCATCAATATGGGTTTTCTTATATTTTGATATTTTGATAATATCAAATAATTTTTTTTATATATTAGTGTGCAACTGTTCCTTAACGCATGATGTTGAATTTCAATTCCAACATCACATTGGTGCTTCAGTAACACTATATACCATAGTGTTGACTTTCAAAAATCAACACCACCATCGTACTAGATTTTAAAATCTCAGTATTATATTAGTTCTTTCGATGCTTTTTTTTCATAAAAAAATCAACATCAATGTGGTACTAATTTTCTTTTTAGAAAAAAAATGAAAACAAACATCATTATACTGGATTTTAAAATCCAATACTATGTTAGAAATTAAATAAATAAATATTTTTTCTTTTATATTTTGATATATCAGAAATATTGAAATACCAAACAATTTAATATGAACAGTATAAAATTTAACTATATCAAAAATTTAATATATCAAAATTTTAATACGCTATTGGTATATATTTTTTAAATATAGCAATTTTTGACGATCAAATTGTTATTTTCCCAAACGTTTTCACCAATTTTTTATTTAATTTTTTATAAGTAGGATTGACAATTCATATTATCATATCAACAATGTTACGATCAAAATGCCCCGGTCGGCTGGCCTAACTAGTCCACTCACCCAGCTCACCCAAACACAAACAAGCCAAGCCTAAATATAAATACAGGTAAAGCATGTCGACTTTCGAAAACAAAGATCAGTTAAGTAGAGAATTTCTCAATCTCAGTTATAACATCCTTTTCAATAACGTGATGCTCAGCATTGTGATCCTAATCTGACATTTACTGGGTTAATATCCAATTATGAGCACTTAAATATGCATTCGGCCCGACTTAATATCTTAAATGATATGTGCAGTCTCTGTTAATCTCCAATTATCATTTCAGAAATATGAGTATGGGAAATGAGTAAGTTACCACTTTACAAAGATGTGGCATGGTCCTCATGTTACTCATCAATGGCAGCATACTTTTCGCACGAGTGATACAATCCAGTGGACCTGAATATTACATCAGGAAGTCAAACACACGCACTAGCAGTTCAAAAAGTCAACTACTCAAATAACAAAGTATATACTTGTCCTTAAGATAGGCTTAAAGGTAATCAACACAAAAGCAACATTGCAGGTACATTAGGAAATACAGTATGCTTTGAAAGGCAGGATGAGAGCCACATTTTACTATTTGGATTGTTTAAACATGCACACCTATGTATATTGAAAATTACAATTTCGAATGCACATTTTGGAAAGAGAAGAATAGCTAAAGGCTCATCAATTTGAAAATTTTTAAGGCATGAGAATTGTGGTTGTCATATTACAGAAAACAATGTGCAAGGTTAATATTATTGCATACCTCGAGTTAATTCTGCATTAAAAAATGTAGAGCAAGGAAGCTCCACACTGACCTAAAGTATTTTGGGTTGTTGATTCAGATCTATGAAGTTAATTGACTTGGTCATGACAAACTCGAATGGCAATGGAGAGAAGTTGGATATTCCTTGATGAGTTTGTGGAATAGTGAAATGTCTGTGTTTCATTTTCTTTCTTACTCCAGGTGGCACGAAAAATATGGCGAAAAAGAATTGGCCTTCCAGATACACACTGGCATGGGAAGATAAACTATGAGAATGTAAACCAATACAGATGGATGAACTTCCCCTTGGTTCTCTTCGAACTTCATTTCATTTTTCTATCATTCACCTCAAGCGTGACCTATAAACTGGAACCTGATCAAAGACCCAAGAAAAGGTCAGATGTATGCCCAAACGACTAGTGTAGTTCTTTAGCACCTGGTTCAGCTAGTTGGACAGCAAAATGAACCCCAAAATAACTCAATGATCAGAAGATAGGCCAGATAGTAGAGCAGAACGAGGCTAAAGGCCTGGTATTCCTAAATCTACTCCGAAGAATCATACTTCTCAACCTAAGTATTGAACCTCATTTCTAAAGAATATTCTGACCAAAGCTTATTGGTTCAGTCATGGGACAATACTCAAAACCAAGAGATATAGGTTTGAATCAATCATACGGGCAATATCTAGACCAATTGGATATTGGATCTGTCTAAACAAGTTTGGTTTATCTGAAGAGTAGGAGAGGAGAATTATGCATTAAATAAAGGAGAAACTTTGAACGAAGATGAGCACAAAAAAAAAAACAGAGAGAAGGGTTTTTTTCTTTCCCCTTTGATTTGGCTATTTTGTACTCTTGTACTCCTGCCTTCCATATGTCCTCTCTCGAACTTCTATATCAACCCCAGAACCAGCATCATCACCTTGTGCATAATGGATAAGCATCAATGCAATCATGATTGTCACTAGAACTAGAAATGTTTGCCCACTAACTGAACAATGCAAATATCAAGAGACATTATTTGAGTTTGGACCAAGAAAAGATAATGCAGATGAATAGAAACTAAAGCTAATCAGAATTTTTAAAAAAAAAAGTATGAAAATTATGCAAAATTTTTGAATGTGCATCAAGACTGGTAATGAATGTAAGGCTTACAATGTTATTTTTAGTGTTTCTCCAATAAAATCCTTGTATGGCAATGACTGCAATGTTTGATGCCACTAAAACAAAGATGCTAAGAGAATGCCTTCCCATCCACTGAAAAACATATGTTGACGACTTGTATTCATAAATATCCACCTGCACAAAGTCATCAAGCAAAGCAAATATGATGCAAGTTACTATTAATTCCACTCAAGCAATACAACATATAGAAGCAAGTAATGAGCACAATTCCATCTTAACTAGTTTCCTTGAAGTATTGGGCAAAGCTACGAATAACATTACAAATAACTAGGTTTTAAGAATCCACAAATTAAATGAAAATCAAAAGCTTAGTCTGACAGCTACTCTCACAGACTTGAGAAAAATTCAGCCTTGGCCAAAGAACCCCATTCTAGTTGGTATAGACATCCCTCTGTTAAAAATGGTTTTTAGAATGGTTATGGGATAGACATCACAATTGAATTATACAGCTTAAAAAGTAGACTGATCAATTAAGCAAGATTTCATAGGAAAATTAGGGCAACAGACACTTCCTAACTCTCGATCATGTAAAAATCAATAAAAAAACTGGCTCTTCTTTGTTTTCTATGGTACTAGGCCAGTGCGTAGATTTTATTAGGTTGTTTACATACAATGAAAGACGTGTGAATACTATTCTGCATCAAATAGCTATTTGATATCAAGGATAATAGATAGGTTTCATGAATTTTATTGGTTCAGGCCATAGACATCTCTCCTACATTTTCTTGTGGTGGAACTTCTATGACATCTTTAAACATCAGTTTGAAAGTCATGTTTTAAAAAAAAATCAATTTCAAAAAATAAAGTTTCTTCTTTTTTCTCTCCAAGAAAGATTGATTGAGTTGATACACAATCCAGTTCTAGAAAAAAGTGCTTTTTAGTTCATTCATTTACTTCAGTTGGCCTAGCAGCAATATCTTACTTTAGCAATCACCTTCCCACATATGATGGCCTAACCAAGAGATCTAGTTGCAAGGGTTACCCATTGGAATATTTCTCTATTAACTTTATTTGCCTCTATTGAGCTTGGCTTGAATTGCTGGCATTAAAGTTTACAAAATGGGAGCTAATAGATTTATGACAAGGCCTGAGCCCAAATCATTCATGGAATTATTGCCACTGGAGAAGACCAATGTGATAGGATCCATTTGTCAAAATTAGATTGAAGAACAAAGACAAAAGAAACAAGTGGGATTCTATGAAAGATTCCTCTCTTTCCATTTTTTATTCTATGATTGTCAACAAGAGACTTTGTTGTCATTACAGTGAAGGTTGTATGCTGAGCATACATTTGGTAACTTTAATATGTCACGTAGTTTCTTCAGTCTATCTAGCACTAAACCTACTTGTTAAATTCAGTCGAAAGGCCATATCATTTGCATTATAGGCTAATCTAATAAGGTGATTTTAGGACAGTGAAAATTGTTTCCAAGATGCATCATAAGATTTCTGGTGATGTCTCTGATTGTCATGTATTAACCATGGATGCTTGTACTCAAGTTCGTCAAATCATAGCAGGAACATCTCATGGCAAAAAGTTTCCTTTCCATGTTTCTTCCCCTATGTCAATAGTTTATACATTAATTCTGTTCATGAAATTGTAGTTGAAATACTAAGAACTTGGTCAAATAAAAATTTAATAAAAAACACTTGCACTTTATGTGATGAATGGTATTAATGAAACTTAAAATTTGTAGGGGTTACCAAGAGATATAACATATAGTTTCTTTATCATATGCATCAAACAGTAGCTATAGATGAAAAGGGGAAGCTTTTCACTTTTCATACTCAAGTACGTGCAGCTTACCAATACGTATAGAGCACAGAACATAGCCACAGCAACACCAGTTGTTAGAAACATATAACTGATTGTGTATAGTGATTTGTTCAGAGGAACTCCTATAAATTTTAGCATATATATCAGCTAAATCTATAGAAAAATAGTTATGATAGTCAACAGATAGACAAGGTTTAAAGCATTAGACAGCACAGTTTACATATACCTATACAAGCTAGAATTAGCCCAAGTCCAGAAGTTGCAAGCGAAAACAGCAACCATCTTGTGAGTCTACTTTTATGATCCTGAAAAATATTTTCATTGGATAGTACATTTATCAAATTATAAATAAACCAATTTACGAAACTGATAACTTTTCACTTGAATAGAAATTTAGAAAAATCACAAGATCTATCAACAAGCAACTATGGTAGAAAAAAACCGTCCATCTAAAAAGAAGTCTTGTAGAATTAGCACACAATGAAGAGTATTAAAAATCAAATATCAACTTTAAGAAGGCATTAGCAGAAAATTTCTAAAATATTATTGCTATGATTATTTTAACAGACAGTTCATACCTCCAAAAGAACAAGAGTATGACCAAAATGTAGACCAAATATGCAACTTACAACCGCAGTCAATGAGCTGCAAATACAATTTTGTAGAAATTTAGTTACTTCAAATGGGAAACACCAAGTAAAAGACACAACATAACAATCAATAAAAAAAAGCACATGCGCCATTTACCTTATAGGAAGTCTAAGTTAAGTATTTTCTTTTGCAGACTGAATCAACAAGAAAAAATATCCATACTATTCTAATATGAAACTCAGGGCTGAATTTTTTATTAATTGGAAGCTCCATATTTGTCTTTCTTAGATGCTTCCAATAGCATCAGTTTATACACTACATCATGATAATACTATATCAAGAAAAATAATTTGTTTTATGTTAAGCTTCTCAACAAAATCTCTATAGGCCATTGAACAAGGTAAGTTTCAAGGAAATTTTGAAGGTGAATTGTTTGCTAAGCAGAATAAAGACCAAGTACAACCTCTGGTTTGAAAGATTGCCTAAAATACTCTTTAAACATCAAACTAATAATTTGAATATATATTATAGCACTAATCTTGGAAAGATTGCTAATAAAATTAGAGAATTTATTATATTTTTGCAAAAATCTTTGAGAACAAGAAAAGAAAGAGCAAGAAAGTTACTTTTGAGATACTCCACAGAAGTAGGACAATTTAAATATTACACTACTCATGCTAGAAGCTAATTACTTCGCTTAGCTTACTTGACAATCACTTTGAGCGGGATCAGGCACAGAGAGAATTGATGGTTAAATTATGGACATGGCAAGGGATAAGCAGGATATCAATGTTCATCCTACAACTTTTCAATGTGGAAAGTATGGAAAATATTTTGGCAAAAATAAGAGAATGGTGAGAGGAAAAATGTGAACATTGAGCACTAAAGAAGGAAAGCCAAGGGTGGCAAAAATATGAAATTATAGAGACAAATAGTAAGACAAGTTTGAAAAAAAAAAAATAGCATCAAGTAACATAAGTTACATGAATTTTTATTCAGTAAACCTTAAGATGCCCTCAGGGTCAAAGGGAGCTTTGCACCATGATGGAGTAGCATATGCTCCATTTTCATCTCCGGGAGTTCTACATTCCTATTTGTATAGAGACAACAGTTTAAAAGTGACTATTATCTGTGATATTTGTAAAATCACCTAATTGCATTACCTTCAAATTTCTAAATACAGGTTTTTTGTACAAGTGTTTTATGCCGAGTAATTTGCGGTCAATCATTCCAGCTGCATTACATGCTGGTCCAAGATCACCTCTTACTCCACATTTAACCTTAGAAATGGAAAGTAAATCATCAATTGTTCAGAGCTCTATATAAAAGTGAGCTCTAATAAAGCTCATCAAGAACATATAAATTCTCTTTAAGAAAAACTATAATTTGTAAACACAAATCCTCTTAAAAGATTTTACCGTCTCAATGACATCTCTGATTTGCATTGATGATGAACTAAGAGCAAATTCTTGTGGTTCGTATTTCCAATCTGGTACATATATGCCATGTAACAACCCCACATATATACTGGACAATACAAACATTATGATCCTGATAAAGACAAAAACAGCAAGTTAAAGCATGTAATTTGTTGTTGAACACTTTCATGATTCCAATGACTGAAAGTACATGTGATGATCATCTCAATCACAAATGTAAGTGGTAATGAAGGTTTTCCCAAAGTTAACATGGATGACTCATTGCTAAAAGCCATCTAGTGTTAAAATTATATAATGGCAAACAATGCATATTTGTAATGGATACACACTCTTACATTGTATTAGCATACACTTCCCTTCGCACTCCATGTTCATTTAGCTACTTAATTCCATTTCAAGTGGCAACCAACATATAGGCATCATCAAGATAAGCATATTTCAGCTCATGGAAACTTGAGGTAGAACCCACCAAGTACCTGCTAAAAGCTACACATTTCACTGTATAAATTTTAAAGTAAAGTGCAATTGTTTATTGATAATATATTCCTCACCTTCAAATTGATATGACTTTTGGTATCAACCCCAACAAAACATTGCTTGAGCCTTGAATATTATTGACTTTACCTACTTGTAGCCCTATATGTTGGGAAAATATTGCTCTCATGTGGTTGGATTCAACTAGCTTATTTTGATGTATTTGGCAATAGAGTTTAAGTTAGCTTTTACATGTGTTTCTCATATGTGCCTCAAGTGTGCACAAACTTGGCATAATGCACGTGAAGTTGTGTGAATGAAGTTTGGTGAACAATGTGATCAAGTTGTGGTTGTTTGCTCAATAGCTCAGTGGCCTAGTACGAGGTGAACTCGTAAGCATGGAGGATCGGATGACATGGAGCAAACTCAAAGAGGTTGATGCATTCAATGGAACAGAGGTCTAACACGAGGTGGACTCTAGGGCATGGAGCATTAAGGGATTATGTATGAAATTGTAGAGATTGTGGGAAGGATGGCTTGATGGTCAAGAACAAGGCGGACTTATAGGCATGGAGGATTGGATGGCATGAATCAAGCTCAGGGAGCTTGGTGCATTCAATGGTTGAAGGCTTGGCACGAGGTGGACTCTAGGGTCATAAGCATGGAGGATCAAGTAGCATAGAGAGAGCTTGAGAAACATGATGCATTCAATGGACCAAAGGCCTAACATAAGGTGAATTCTAAAACAAGGAGCATTGAGTGATCAAAGACTTGGAGGAAGAGGAATGAGAGTGTGAGAGACTATGAGAGCAAAAATTGTAATCTAGAGAATTTAGTCTTTAGGTACCATCATCGTGATTGATGTGTTTAGGTAGATAGAGGCAGACTACATAATAGCTTAGTATAAAGCTTTCAATCGGGCATGGTTTGTCTCAAGTCATATTCACCGACTTAGCTCGGTCTCGAAACTTTGCATAGGCTTACAACGGGTGCCAGCCAAGTGAAGGAGAAACCACTAATTGGATTTAGTAAACCGATGCAATTTCAATCAATTGAAGCATGCCAATCAACAACCGAGGAGTCGACTGAATGTGAGGGTTCGATGGATAGAATATTCGACTTGATGTCGAGTGAATGTGAGGATTTTATGTCCAGAATATTTTTATTTGAGCAATAGTCTATTGGATGAAGTTTCCAATAGTTTAAAGGCCCAGTTGGTCAACGATTGTCGTTGGCTTCCAATATAACATTGTTTAGTTAGTTGTTGACTATAAGGTTTTTCCAATCTACTAAAAGAACTTCCAATTCATTGGAGGCCGACAATATATGGTTAAAGATTTCGGTAATCTTTCTTTAGCTTTATATTTCATTGTGTCTGAGAGTAGTGACAATTGTAATCATCTAAAGGCTGGAATTGTAAAAAGTTTGCCCTGTGAAAGGGTGATTCTTAGTTGAACATTCAAGGGTAACGTACCAAACATGTTGCAAGTCGCAAATTAGGAGTAGAGTCTCCAAGCCACGTTATGTCTTTGTGTTTATTTTTATTCGAGTACCCTCAAACTACTAGCAGTTGAATTATGTTTATTTTGCATGAAAATTGCAATTAAGGTGTGTTGTATATTCATTCCCTCCCTCAAGCCATCGATGCTACACTATATAGATAGATATTAAGACAATCAATGAAAAAGATAGAGGAATCTTTAGTAGAGGTCTTGTTGTTTATATCTGACAGTCACAACATCCCTAAGCCTAATAACATAGAGATGATATCAAAACACTATCTGAGAATAAATATTTTATAAAGAAAATAAATTGGCATCCACCAACTTAGGCAGTTGAATAATACATTTAAAACCTACAAATCTCATACCATTGAAAGTAATAGTCTTTAAAAAGTCCACATTCAGAGTTCGGAGTTGCAGCGGTTGATAACCATATTTCACATAAAGCAGCAACTATGTACCCAATAGCAATTCGCTGTTTGTATGAAGAAGAAAAGCATTAACTAAAACAATACTAAACAAATGACAAAATAATTCTAGAAACCAAAAGATGAAATCTATAATCAACGATAGAATTAATTAAAGAAGAAGACCCATCTGAGACAAGACCTGTAGGATACCAAAGACGCGTATTCTGTCAATATCAACACCAAATGTAAGGGAATTTATGCCGTGAAAGTAACCACCTGAAATGAAGAGTAACTTGTACTGGTAAGGTAGGGGCCAGGAACAGTTTGTTAAATCTAAAGTAGATAGAAAGAGGTCTGCATAAATTTGGGTGCAAAACTAAATCAAAGGTATAATATAATAGAACAAGGATCAACCATAAACAAATAACAAAAGCATATTTTGACGTTGTTCTTAGCAATATCACATATTTATGTATAGTTGTATGCACTAATAGGTGGTGGACTTGCATCTTTTATATTGTGTACATTCACATTTGCAATTGTTTTCCAATATTACGATTATATGACATCTACATTTATGTCATTGTTACCATAGTTACTATTTTGATTATTTACCAAGAGTCAGGGGCAGAACCACCCATGGGCATCCCTCCATTTTTATAGGGCACCCTACCAAAACTTTTGAAAGGGAGACTTTTTATCAAAAAAAAATAACTTCAAGATTTTCTTCTGATGGTCTCTTGGCATTTGTAGTGTCTCCCTTTCATCACAAACCTCCTCTCCTCTCTAGCATCGACAATGTGAAACATGATTGGTGATTCCCTTGGTCCTTCAGGCCTTCTTGATCAGCGACAGCCAATCCACCACCAATTTCACTCTTCATACAACCCCCTTTCTTTCCCACGACCATGACCGACAACCATCTCTTCCATTCATTTCCAATATCAGCAACCCTCCCTCTATCTCGTGCTGCCTCTCATAGGCCCCCACCCTCTTGACCTGTCCCAACCACAGTCCACGAACAACCCTCCCAAGAAGTAATGACCTTTTCAGTGATTACCACCTTCTAGTAGTGCCATAATGGTAGAAAATCCTAGTTCAATCATTATTAAGGGTGCAGGGATTCCATCAGCCCAAATGACTCAATGAAGTTCAAGGCAACCATCTCAATTTTAAAGAACAGGATATAAGCAAGGCACCTTTGGGAAGAGTGGTATAATATAGAAGACTGCTGCAACACAATGATCTCAGTTTCAAAAAGGACTACCAAGAATGATTAATAATGATGTGGCATGAGGCAAAGACTGTCTCTCAACCAACCTATCACCTGAACTTTTATACCATGTAAAATATTAAGCTCTAGGACAAAAATGTTCTAGATGGAAGGGGTTGATGAAATGCATCTTAGCGGCTCTAATTAGGATTTTTTGTCTCTTTAACCTTAAAGACTTTCTTAGTTACTTAAGGTAGTCATATCAGGTAGCAAATTAGAAGATTAATTTTATCTTCTATTTCTCATTAAACAATGGAGGGGGAACCTTGGCACAATAGTAAAGTTGTTGTTATGTGATCTAGAGGTCATGAGTCTGAGTCTCGAAAGCAACCTCTTGCAAAGTAGGGTAAAGTTGCGTACAATAGACTCTTCCTTGGGCCCCGCATAGGTGGGAGCTTCGTGCATCGAACTGCCCTTTTTCTAGTTAAACAATGATGGATTTTGATATAAATCATCTTATAAAAAATTTAGCAAATCAATGGATTATATTTTGCAGAAATGATTTTATTTTAAAAAATAACTTATTAAAATAAAAGAAAAAGGAAAAATATAGCATGTTCACACATTCAAATTAGGAGACACAATGATTACAATGCATGGTGGTTAAGAAAACTTTTACCTACATAATAACTTCTATAACATATGATGACATGTCCATACATAAAAGGAATGACTGGAATAGCATCTACTAAAGTAGTCATGATTAAATTTCAAGAATATTCTTTCACATTTAATGGATATACTTTCTTCCAGGATCGATGGTGAGCACCACTTTGCTCCTGCTTCTGACCTATATCAGATGTATTGCACTTACATTGTAGGACATGTCATGTGCACAAATATTTTCTTTCTGCTCATTATTGGTTCAAGCAGCACTATTACAATCACATGACACAGGATTGACATTGTTTAGGCAATATGGACCATGTCATACTACTCTGAAAAGCCCCACATTGTTTTAGGGGGTAGGCTTGGAATAGTATATGAATTATGAACTTATGACACACACCTTATTGGTGACTAGTCATTATGGAAGGCATGACTCTGGTGGTCCAGGGCTCAAATGATGACGATCAAGAAAAAATACTCTTTGTGAATCAATAATAGAAACTTATCCAGATAAATCTTGGGCATATATCCCACCAATGATTGAGGTACCAGTGATGGCAATCCTTGACTAGATCAAGACTGCGCCACTTCAACATTGTCAGCATAGTATAGATCTATTCAAGTTATTGTGTCATGTTTGTTGCCTTCTCCTTCTTCCTGCTTCTCCCTCTTACCATCTTCTCATACCTCAGACTCCCTCTTCTCTTTATATTGAGCCACTCACCTACACGTCTGAGCTAAGAGGAGGTGCTCTCTGATGTTGGAAATGCCTTAATTGCTGCAGATCCAAGGTTCCAAAGTCATGTGTGGCAATTTGTGATCTAGGGAACACCACAGATGGACCTTCACATAGGTAATGTATCCGCACAGGCCCACATCTCTTCAAGTACACAAACACGTACATGGCACAAGTATCGGGTAGCAAGGGCAAATATCACAGTCCATAGAACCCACAACATTCCCTAGTGATCCTCCACAGTGTTGATGTGTGATGTACTTAAAAAAAATAAAGATATCTACGATTTGTGTTGTACACTGTCAGATCTGATTAATCTCAAAACTTCTGTGGAATTAAATAGTATATTCATTACAGTGTATTCCAATCAGTGAATACTCCATTTGGGAGGCACAAAAGCAAAATTTTGCTCCCTAGATTAATGTGTGTGTATCGAACTGTTGAATTATTAATCAAAATAAGCATAAATATACAAACAAGTTCTCATTGCAAACAATCTTATGAATCAACAAAATGTGTCATTGTTACCTTGGAGAAGAACACCAAGAATGAAGAGTTTTACTGCCCGTACCACTGCTTTACGTGTTGACCGAAGTTTATTGGATTTATCCTGAATAGAAGAACATTAGTTTCTAAGTTACTGGGCAACTTGACGTGTGTGTATTACTTATGAATTCTAAGAGACTAACATCATCCTATAGACAAACATAAGATTTGTGCAAAATATCACCAAAGATTTTTTTTAAAAGCAGAACTAATTCAGTAATAAGCTCTCAAATTTTAAATTTTAGTAATTTTCAGGGGTGAGAAATATTTCCAAAAATATCTATAAAGAAACCCGTGTGTGCATAATACACATGGCTATTATTCATAAAGAGATAGTAGACAAACTGCCCCATTCCCGGAGCCATAATGACAAATGCCTCCTACCAAGTTCTACCTCATTCTCAAATATGAAATAATGGAATAAGTTTTTATGACTGACAATAGATGCCAAGAATAAAAAAATGTCATGCTTTTAGGAAAGAAATTCCAAATGAAGGGTAATAAGTGTTGAGGGTAAGGAAGTGAATAACAAGGAAGAAGAAATCAAGTAATTGCTACAACTGTAAATTTAAGAGTTCAGCTATTTTGGAGGATTTAGTCAAAACCAAAATCATTGTGTACTATGTATGCAAATTCTGACTCTAAGGCCATCAATTTTATGGGATTACCATAACCAGCAGAAGGCTTTCTTCTTTTATCCTTCAGTGCATACTATCGACAGTAATACACCATCTTAGCTTCCAGGATGATGTCTGATTTGAGTGGTTTTATGAAATTGAAAAAGTTATAGACAGAGCATTTCTTGTTGGTTGGCCCTTTTACCATCTCTTCCTCTCCCATCTTTTTGATCCCTCTCTCAATCAATACATCACTTTTCCGTTTCAACACCTGCTTTACACCCAACTCCCTATGAATACAGCAGCCTAAGATTCACAGCAAGAATTGATATACTCCTTATCCATACATCATGGCTTGCCATATTTGCAAGTTGTAAGACAATGCACAGATACTAAAACACTCATGTCCAAAGTCCGAGTATGAGCATTTACATGAAATAATAGAAAATGATGCTATGAGAAGAAGATTAAATGCACTCCTTACCTTGTACACGATTGAAACAGAAACACCAGCAATGAACAGAAAAAATGGCATTACGAAGTCTGCCAAATGTACACCGTCCCAGGGAGCATGACCAACATATGGCAACACAGAACCAGCATAATCAACAAATACCATCAGCTGCAATATAAAACTAGTGTTATAATTTAACAACTAAATCACCTAAAATTTCTGGTATAATTCGCCAACGTATCGCAAGCAGTTCAAATTTTATCCAACGTCTCCCAAAGAGTGAAGTATCACAAGAAATTTCCAACGGAGAAAAAGACCTTCGTATGCATTTTCAAGTTAAGGTGACCAGATATGCTCCATATGTTCACTATGCCAATATCAAATCAAACATTTTAGTCTGTCAAAACTCAACATGTCTACTTTCGCTCCAGATTCTCTGCATACGATCGAACAAGTGGTGATACGGACCGCTCAACCATAACCTAACCATCATCCAGCCGCAGAACAATAAATACACCGAACATCCATCTCAAGAGCACCATTTATTTCTTAGAAGAAAAAACAACAACTAAATTCGAGAGCTCACAGCGATCGAGAGACCTCGGAAGACGTCGAGAGAGGCGATTCGAGTGGCTGCGGCGCTCCTTCCTTCCTTCCTCGTCGCTCCGGCTTCTTCACCGCCGCCGTTCAGTTGGACGTAGTCGCCCATTCGTCCGCCGAGAGACCAGTCCGAGAAACGAGCGAGGAAAGCGTGGATAGGTCGCATAAACAACGCTTTTTTTCTCGTGGTGCGTTGTATTTTGCAACAACATACGAGGAGGAAGAGATATACACCTCCGCTTTATGCTGCACCACGGTTGCTCCGCCAAAGCGCTCGGAGAAGTCTCCCGGGCGAAACTAGCAGGTGAGCGGAAATAAAGGACGGGAAGGTGATCGTACTCGAGAATGTGGTTCGAGTGAGCGCCAATATCTTGGGGTCACTCCGCATGCGCTACCGCTATCGGATAACTCGTTGGACCCGACTATTTCTGCAATTACTAGTCGGGTAATTTATTGTGTGGGTAAGGCTGCGTGAGTGAATAATTGTGCGGAGGTCGCAGAGATTGTTGCGTTTGGTTTGGAAAAGCAGGGATGGTCGCTTGCAGCGCACGGGATCATTAAATTATTTAGCGAAAATTAGGAAATTCTTTTGATTTTTATGTATATATAAGTTAGGTCGTGGGACATATCACGTGGGATCGCTAAAGTTACAGATTCTATTTTTTACAGAAGAATTAAGAGCATCCGCAACGCCGTGTTAAAAGGCGTTCAAAAGGCGTTATAACGTCTCGGATGAACGGCGGCCGCGTTACGGCGCGTTAAAAGTTTTTAACGCGTTCAGAGTCTTGAATGCGTTTTAACGAATGTGGTGGGCTTCATTGATATATTAAATTAATTTTTAATTTATTAAATTAATTTTTATTTTAATATTAAAAATTTTTACGTTGTTCTGCGGTAGGAGGTAGTCGATCAGCTGATCGACCACGAGCTGGTGGTCGACCAGCTAGAAAGCTTGCAATGGAGAAGACATGAACCACACATGGTGGTCGACCAGCTAGTCGACCACCATTGCTTATGGTGGTCGACCAGTGGTCGACCACCACATGTGGTGGTCGACCGGCTGATCGACCACGATAACTGGGACCCGTATTAACGTTAAATGCGTTGTGGGGTGAAAAATGTAACATGTTATAACGCAGATGTGGCAGTAAACCCCAGCGTTTTGATGAGATGGAGGTGTTATAACGCCTTTAGCGTTGCAGATGCTCTAAGTGAAACATAGTTAAATAATCATGGGATCAATCATATGGGATCGTTGAGATGGTAGATTCTATCTTTTACAGATGAACAGGCATAGTTGCCCTTGGGTATAACTGAGTTAGTTAAGATATAGCAGAATTGTAGAAATGGATAAGGATTTGAATTTTAATAAAGTCGAGACAATGCCCTACTCCATCGTGGCCAACTATAGCTTCTCGATTTACCTTCTTACAGATGATCATGAGATCGACCGTATGGAGCTGCTAGGGTAGCGGATTCCACCTTTTACAAAAAAAATTAGTTGGGCATAGTTGAGTTGGTAATGATATGACAGATTTTATTGAAGTGAACAAGAGTCGAATCTCAACGAAGCTAAGATAATATTTTTTTTGTTGTGACCAATTGCAGCTTCTTAATTTACCTTCTCACAAACGGTCATGGAACTGATCGTGTAAAATCGTTAGGATGACGAATTTCACCTCTTATTAGTAAGGAGCGAAAATTCTTTTGATTGAGCATAGTTTCAATTCCTTAAATTAAATTTTTTTTTATCCCAAAACTATTGTGCAATGATAAATAAATCATTTTCACAATTAATTAAATATTTATAAATTGATTTTCAATTATGATGCACTATTATATCTATTAATTTGTTTCGATAGAGTCAATCTTAGAATGTTAGTTGGAAAGCGATTTATTATTCATATTTTTTTATTTAATTTAATGATTGTTAATAAATATTTGTGGAATCTGATCGATCATCTCTAAAATTTATTGATTCAAATTAAATATTTTTTTATTATTTTATTAAAATTTATTTAAACATCAATAAGTAATTTTTTAGGGAAATTTAAAAAAGAAAAGTTGTATGATAGCGTCTAAAGGAACCCATCGAGTCAGAATAATCCAATTGGCGTCGATTTGAGCACAACACGAAAAAAGGCAAGTGATTTGAATAATTTTAAACATTCATATTTTTATTTTTATTTTTATTTATTTAATTTTTGTATATCGATATGATTCTAAATTAGTTACATAAATATTTTTTAAATTCCTAAATTGAGAAAAATATAATCTAATTAAAATTCTTTGCATGGATATATTAATTTTTAAGTATATATATTTTTATTTATAGTGAGACATTAATTATTTCCCAACTAAACTTTAATTTCCATATTTAGTTGGACGCACCCTGAAGCGAGTTGGTTATGAGTTAGTTATGATACAGCAGAATTATAGAAGAGGACAAAGGTTTGAATCATAGTGAAGTCAGACAATATCCTTTTGTGTCGTGATCACCTGTAATTTTTTGATTTACCTCTTCACAGATAATTATAGAGTATCGTGTGACTGTATAGGACCACTAGATGATTGTAGAGTCGATTGTGTGACTGTATGAGACCACTAAGGTGACAGATTTCACCATTTTGCAGAAGTAGTTGGACGCTTTCTTATTTTGTAGAAACCTTAAACTGTGCAATTTTTAGCGATTAACCTTCGCCTCGCCCGTCGCCGACCTCGATCGCCGCCTTCTGCTGCCACTCTTCTCCTCATCTCGGGCATGGGGAAGACGATCAAGCTCATTTCCAACGATGGGCGAAAGTTTGATGTGGAGGAGGCGGTGGCCTTCCAATCGAATATCATCAAGAGCCTCGCCGACGAGGACAACGCCGACGACTGCTTCCCCCTCGCCCTCGTCCGTTCACTCCAAATTCTCCGCCTTCGCCAGCGAGTTATGCCCGAAGGAGGGTGTCGCTACTGTGATCAGAGGGGAGACTCCCGAAGAGATTCGCAAGCTATTCAACATCGAGAATGACTTCACGCCGGAAGGAGCATCCTTGGGCGTTCGATTGATTTGAACCCTAGTTATTTCTAGTACTAGAAGATTTTTTTTTTGCTTTTTAATATTGTTTTTTTATGTCTCTTTATTATTTTCAAGTGCAACGTTGCTAATTGAAATAATTAAGTTATAACTAGAGAGAAGGGTCGATTAGCAAAGCTGTCACTTTGAATGAGATCATTTGAGTTGGTCTATTTTATTAAATAATTTAAATAAGTTTAAATTGATATTTGATCAATTTATTTTAAAATGGGTCTAAACGCTCCGATAGATTTGGATTGGTCCCTGAGTCAGAAAAAAAAATTAATTTTAAAATAAAAATAAAAAATTTAATGGACTTGTAAATTTAATCCATCTAATTCATAATTAAATTTAAAATTTTTATATTTTTTTAGATTTGTGAATTTAATCCATCTAATTTGTAATCTAAATGAAAATTTTTTTTAAATTTTTTATATATTTTTGATTTTTTTGATAATTTTATAAGTTGATCTGTTTAATTTGTAATTTATTTATCTTTTTCTACCTCATTGCCACTCTCCGCCGCCGCTCGGATCTCAACGCCGATGATAGAAAAGCGATAGGAAGAGGAGAGGAGGAGGTTATGTGGGGAAAGGGAAAAATCGGGAGGAGGAGGGGGCGGACAAACGCGGAGGATGGGAGTGGTACTGTAGCCGCGTTTTCCAATTTTCCAATTTTCATTCTCAAACCAGAAAACACAAAATATCATTCTCCAGTTTTCCAGAAAATGAGAGTTCATTTTCTAAAAAATGAAAATGAATAATATTCTTCCTAAGATTCTCCAATAATTAACCCTACGAAAATTTGCTGGAAAAGGACAAACCCAGTTGACTTGGAAGCTGCACTAGTCAATGAGCTTTCCATTGTTTTTTTTAAAGGAAAAAAGGAATTAGCTAGCTTTATGGCCAATTGAAACCATCCACGTGTGCGAATAAAACCGGACCGGCCTACTCCGCTGCGGTTCGGTAATGGTCTAATGGGCTTATCACGTGGCGTGAGAGATTAAGCCGGCGATCGTTTGTTTACCTGCCAGGTCGGCGTAGTAGCCGCCGCCCCACGCCTCCTGCGGGGCGTTCACCGCCCCGATGCCGGCCATCAGTGGGAGGAGGTACCCGATCGCCGTCATCAGCCCCGCCGCGAGCAGGGCGGTCGGGAAGGTCCGCTCCGGGCGCTCCACCTCGCCGGCCATGGTGCTCGCGCTGTCCCAGAAGTTGAGGTTCCAGAACAGCGTGTTGAAGAAGAGGCGCCAGTCGTTGTCCCTCCCTCGCACCAGCCACCGCCGCGGGCGGATCCGCGGCACCGCGATCGCCGTCATCACCACGAACGGCGCCAGCGACGCCGCTCCCAGCGCCACCGCGGCGTACCCCACGATGGTCAGCCCGGTGTAGTTGAGGAAGGACAGCGCCAGGTTCATCCCCGCCAGCGTCGCGTACCGCGGCCCCCCGTCGCCGACGGCCGGCACCGCCTTGGCGAGGTACTCGACGCAGAGCGCCGGGAAGGCGGCGCTGTTGATGACGCCGCAGAGGAACTTCCAGGTGCCCATTAGGGATCCGCAAAAGGGGCCAAAGGCGCGAGCGGCCCAGAGGACGAAGCCGCCGTTACCGGGGATGGCGGTGGCCAGCTCGGCGGTGACCAGCGACTCCGGGATGCTCCAGATGAAGGGGAAGATGAGGAAGCCGAGCAGGGCGTAGAGCGCTCCCGCGGCCTGCACTGCCGGCTCAGATCCGTAGGGCCCTCCGGCGACCTCGAAGTAGATGAGGAAGATGAGGGGGACAAGAGTCAGTTTGTTTGGATTCCCGGCGGCGCGGCCGGTGCGGGCGGAGGATCTGGGCGGCGCGAGGGGTTCTCCGACATCGATAGGCGACTCCATCTTTTCCGGAGATTTGTTAGATTGAAAAGCGCCGCCTCTGCCGCCGTCTCCGGCATCACTCTTATGGGACTGTCGTTGGGTCTCCGGAGCCATGGCGAAGCGAAGACTGAAATGCAATTAATGGAATTGGAATCAAGGTGGAGGAAGGTATTGATCACATGCTTTTTTAACCTGCCGTAACAAAGTCAAATGGCGACAGAAAGGAGGATAATTTATTAATTGTGAGGATATAATTATTCACGGCAAAATTGCAATGCGTGTGATCCAACGACGCCATTGGTTCATCTAATCTTATCACGTGGCACTTATTCTGACAAAATTTAAAAATACAAATAATACTCGTTTCTCTTTTAAAATAAATAAATAAATAAATAAATCAGTTCACTTCTTTTGACCTTTTTAATACAACATTTGTCCGCATACAGACTAGTCCAAGAAATTTATCTTTCGGCCAACAGTATCGCATTTCTTTATCTGTTTTTCGTTCCATATGCTCCAAATCTTCACTTGATTGAAGGCCACGCTTAGACGTCTCTTTAACAAAAAAAAACATTAATAGCGATTTTTATTATTTCATTCATATAAATTATCGATATTCAATTCTTACGAATTAATTATTTGATATTTTTATACCAAACGGGCTTATAAATTGGCATTTTTTACGATATATCACTGAAAAATTTTCATATGGCGCAAAAGAGGCCAGATCATTTATTATTTACAAATATAAGAAGCAAAAACATGTATCTACCACCTCACGCCTTAATTTCCATCGGTCATGATTCATGCTCGCTGCTTTCGCTCGCCGTCTGAGCTTCCCCGGCGAGAACGACGCGTTCGCCGTCTCTTATCAGCCTCACGTCGTCGATCTCCGCGCCATCCTCCGTCAGCACTTTGCATGCGGCGAAGCCGAACTTCTTGGACCCGACGTCCAGCAGCTCCCGCATTGAGCTGGGCAGCAGCACGAGCTTCATCGCTTCGCCCCGCTCCGGGCAGCTGATGGTCACGCGCGGCGGCGGTGTGCTCGGGCGATTGTTTGCGTTCCTGCCTCCGTCGGGAAGTACCGGTCTCGGAGGGTCGCCGGAGAGCGGAGAGAGCAGGTTGCCCTGGTTCTTCCGCCGCCCGCCGACGCTATTGGCAGCCGAAAAGACCTCGAACAGCGAGTTCTGGAAGTTGGCCCGGCGCATGCGCTCGGCCTTCTCCCTCCCGCGATCACGCAACGCCGACTGGATCTCCTCGGCCGCCGCCTGCGGCATGATGGGCTCGCTGCTGAACCGCCTCACCGGCGCCGGGGCCGGCGCCGGTGAGGAGAAGTAATCGTAGCCTCACGGACTCAAACAGAGCCTTGATCTCATCATGGCCCTGCTGGTCCGCCAGGCGCCTGGGAGTCCATCCGTGGTCGTCGGCGGCGTCCACGTTCCCCCCGTGGCGGAGCAGGAAGTCCACCGCGGCCAGATTCCCATCGCAGACGGCGCGGTGGAGCGCCGTCGTGCCGTCCCTCTTCGCCGCCGTCACGTCCCCTCCATAACGGACGAAAGCTTCGAGAACGTCGAGGTCGCTCTGTTCTGCGGCGGTGCAGGCGAAGTGGCCCATGTCGCCGGCCGACAGCTCCGCCCCGTTGTCTCTCAGCAGTTTCGCCACTTCATCGTGCTTACCGAGTATGGCCTCCCACAAGGGAACGCTCCCCTCAGAATCTGCACGCCATTACCAAATCACATATATAAGTGCATAGCTTGAAAGCTCAAGGACAAGTTTGCACTGCACCCACCTCTGCTGTTGGGATCTGCATTATAATCCAGCAAGAGACTAACACAATGCAGGCTTCCTTTCGAAGCTGCTATATGCTACGAACATATATCAAAAAGAAACAAAGTGGAATTAGAGAATTCCTCGTTCCAGATTAGAGATCCTTGAAATCCACACGAGTACAGAATGCCAACCAGTGCTGTGTGTCCATTGTTATCCGATTCATTCGGGTCCAAGCCTCGTCTTAGAAGTTGATGGAGCAAGAAGTCGTCTCCTCTGAGTATGGCAAAGCATAGCGTTACGGGCAAGTCCAATCTACCCCGAATGAGCATGTTTTCAATCTCTCTCTGGAGCCCTTCCATCATAGGATCATCCTGATGCTCTTTCAGGTACTGTAATAGACAAGATCGTTAATGGATAAAAGTATTTTCTCAAGAGTAGAAGTGATGTACCTGCAGCAGGTTACTGATGATTATCGTTCCATCCGCAACATTCGACTGAACAATACCAAGGAACACAGTCCGGTTTAATCGCAGCAGCTGGCACAATGACTTTGTTCGCACTGTCACAAACTGTGGTCTATAACAAAGAACGCCCATCTCTCCAAGGAGATCTCCTTTCTTTGCAGTCCTAACAATCTGCAGAATTCACAAGAATCAATCCAATAGCCCTTCTTTTCCTTTCAAGTAGTTCAGGGGGAAAAAAACAACTTGCCTCGTCTGATCCATTCCTGTGATCTATTAGCTCCTGCAAAATTAGTACATCAGCTTTAAGAGAAGAAAAATGCTTTCTACGGTAATATATAAGATTTTTTTAGATCTATCAAACTAAGAACATGATAGTTTAAAAAGTTTAGGATGTTGGAATAAATAAGAGAGGAACTAGTGATTGTTATAAAGAATAGGTTACTCGGTCTTGTGTTTTCCTATCCAATTTCCTATTTCATATAACAACAAAGAAATCTCTTCCTTTGTCCTTCCCCTAACAAGGATGCCTCTTCCCTTTACTGTGGAACCTACCCCTCCTCCCCATTCTTCTTCACCTTGTTCTTCTCCACCTCCTAACAGGTAGATCCAACTCTCCCTCATGTTTCTGCTGAAAGAAGGAATTCTTCTCTCCCATTGAACAATCATCTACAGCACATGCTGCACAAAACAATACAACACCAACGGCTTAATACTATAGCAGCATTAACAACATGTAGTTAGTTACTCTGGAACTCCTCCGGTTGATCACGTGTCTACCACCACCTCCATTTCTATTCTAATTCTGCTTTCATGGTAAAATCTAAGGCTCCCTAACTACTTGATTCAAATGCATCCTCGCGCATGATAGGTAATCACAAATTATTTTATGCTCTTCATCTTTCCACCTTAGCACTTATTTCTATAACTAATGGTTCTCATATTCTAATTAAAGGACAAGGCTCTTACATACCTAAGAGAAGAAGTATAAATACAAATCCTCAATAGTTTCTTGCTTAAAAGGAGAGTAGTATGATATACAAATTGAAATAATTTCTGGATGTCTAAAGCAATCTTTTAAAGCATGATTTGATAAATTTAGCTTTGCTCTCCTTCAACTTAAAAATGATCAGAAATGTCTTCGATCATTCACTATTTTATCTTATCTCTCTTGCTGGAAAAGTGTATTCACCTTATTGTTGTGTATGCTATCATCAAACTAGTGATGATTGATGACGAGGCTAAAAGCCTATTTTCATCTATACTTCCAACCCAGTTTCTAAGTGAATTGAGATATTTTCTTAGCATATAGGTAGGAAGACATTTACATCTCCCTGCAAAAATATGTATTTGATATGCTCAAGAAAACTGAGATATTGGAAGTTAAGCCAATTGATATCCTTATAGATTCAAATGTCAAATTAATGTACAGACAGAAGGAGCCATTGATTGATCTAGAAAGGTGCAAAAGACTTGTTGAAAATTGAACAACCTCACACTATACTCTTCGAGAGCATGGACATCAATTCCTTAAGGCTTCAAGTCATGATAATTTGAAGGCAAAGATTTCTGTGTATCTAAAGAGTGCAAGTTTTCCTGTTTGGAAATCAATGAACCTTCAAATTATGGGCAGGTTCTCCTACAAATAGCAGGTTTACATCTCACCCTTGCATCCTTTTGGGAGGCAATCGAATTTGATAAACCAGCAAGAAGAGATATTATAGTCAGATTGTATGCCAAGGCAAAGTACACTATTAATCCATACTACATGTAAGCTTCTCTAGGTTAAGCAGAAAATGATGTGCTCCTAAAGGACCAACAAAGCTATATAATGTCAACAAAGTTACCATAAACAACCTATATCTCTTTTCTACATGAGGAAAAATCATGTAAAGATCAATTGTCACTTAGAGTGAAAGCTATATAATGTGTATTTACCTAAGCGACAACTTGGTAACATGAAAAAAACAAGATGATGTATAGAACAATCATACACAACTTCTAAGATGATGTGGACAACTGACAATCAAATAATGATCTGTATTATAAATAGTCTAGTGTTTATGAACACACTAAACATATTGAAGATCATAGCCACCACCCGTGATGCATTTATGTCCAAAAAGATCAACTAGTCTAATTCCAAATTTTAAATTTTTCTAGAATCTGTAAACACACATTTACATGGATTGTATTCTTATTTCATATAACAAACAAAAAAAATCCAGATTTTCACAGAGATGATGAAAAAATTGGTAATTTTTTTAGGTTAGGTGAAAAAACAGAATTCTCTAGTGAAAACTCTCTTTACCGCTGTGCCAGACACTAGTATGTAAAAGTCTGTAGGTGCTTCGTTCTGCAAGATCACATCTTCCCTGGGTGGATAATACTCGGCTTTCATCTCAGAGACCTTCAAATATATAAAAGATGAGATACTGAGGTGAGGGCACTATGTTGTGATAATCTGTCTAGCAAAATTTGGAGTTAGAAAATTCTAATGATTACCAGTTGGAATAGCAGGTCATTAGATACTCCATGGAACAAGTAGACACTTTGAGCCATTGAGTAAAACAGATAGTGAGTAATGCTGGATCTGATGGCTTTGGGAAGAGCATCCAGTGTCTCTTGCTGTTGGAGGCCTTCTGAGTCAGTCCTGAACTTCAAACTGAGATGTGAGATCATTTGTTCTTGTAAGCGTTCTGGAAGCTGGTTTCTTTGTGCAAACCCTGTGGCTGATCAGCTTGGATTGTATCCCTCTGCAATGATCAATACATATCTTTAATGCTATAAAACAAAACACAGTAAATATTGGTTGCAAGTACAACTTGCTGCCATCTGAATGGAATGATCAAGTTTGCATTGCAAAAGCAGAAGCATCCACTGCAAAAGGTAAGTGAATGCACAAATTGATGGTAAAGATCCTTACACAAATAAGTTTTGCACATCGAACCCAAAAGTAGTTGAAGTGCCTATCTTTTTCTAGTCTGGTAAATGAAAAATAAAGTGTGTGTAATTAGTTGGGAGCAATAATATCTTTACTCAGGGAACACAGAATAGCATTCACATAGTTATTTAAGAAGCATACCTTGCAAATAGTGCACTAACTCTTCTGAGACGCCAAAGACGTAGCATGTTGAAGAATCCATAAGAGCGGAGCTTATGAGGCAACAATTTGAGTGCAAGTTCGGAAGGGATAGTGGAAGCAACATCGAGAACAAACCAACTGGTCAAATATTTCCATGCTATTAGCTTAGGATCGTCAACAAGTTGATAAGTTGTTCTATCAAGGTAGGCCAAAAAGAAGGTTAAAATGATGTCAATGGCAAAGAAGGCGTTGACGATATTGTCCACCAGGGCAAGAGTTCCCTTTGCATGCCCAAGGAATCCAAATTCGAATGGAGAAACCCAAGCAGAATAGATAACAAGAACAATCAAGAAAGTCTCCCATGCCCTGTGACAGAAATTCAAACATCAGAAATGTCTGCAATACAAAAGTCTCCAATCAATTATCTCCCAGATGTAGTATTCATGAACAGGACAGCTGAGGGTTCCTTGTTTCCAGACAAGGATAATAAATCGTCATGAAAGAGAAAAGTCAAAGCAAAATCATCCCAACAAAAGATTTAGACATGTTTTATATATATATAAAAAAAGCCTTTTAGAACCGAGAAAAAATAGAGACGAGCATTAAAGAAGTTTATATGCAATGGAAGAGTAGAAAATCAACATTTACGCATCTGAAAAATTGCACCTTAAAGACTAGGATCCTTAGCTTGAACTCCTAAATCTTTCGCACAATATCTTCACCAAATTATGCAGATTAGGAGTTAGGAGAGAATACAATTCTTTACAAAAAATAATAATGATAAAATAATAAAGCGTAAAAAGTTATTAAAAGAAAATCCCACATCAAATCTATCACCGAAGTTCCACAAAGAATATCGATCCAGAAGAAACAAGGGTTCGTGACAAAAAGGGTAGACATGCAAGAGGAGGAAAAATTATGTTTGTGATATCAAGAAAGGCGAAGAACAAAGAAAAGAACCCACAAGCTTTCCATCCAGAGCAAACCCCACAGCTCACAATCTCCGACGGCAAAGAAGGAGTTAGCCCTAGTAGCGGCAGAGGGAATAGAAGACCAGACCTGTATCGGCGATCGTCAGGGGAAACGATGAACCTCCGGAGCTTGACCCTGCGGTTGCTCCTGGCCCCGAGGGAGGGAAGAATCCCACTGGAGAGGCTGTAATGGCTGCCGTCCCGCGAGATCTCCTTCTCCGCCTCGATGCCGGACATCATTGCCAACGGCTTGTTGAACACCTTCGCCGTATGCCTATCCGCCATGGTCGCCAGTTCACGTTATCTCCGCCCCACACCCTCAGCTCCAACCGCTCCCTTTCCGAATTCAAAGCATCACAAGAATCTCGATTGGCGATGGCGACTGAGGCGTGAACAAGAGCGAAAGCAGCAAAAGCAAGACGGCACGCACGTTGTAACTGATTCTCGTCCATATTTATAACGGCATGATCTGTCACATTCACTCCTGTTTTAATCTTCCCTCGACCTTTTTTGTTTTTACTAAATAATATTTCTTTTCCATTCCTCAAATATTTTCGAAATAATAATTTTAACCAAAGAATTTTATAAATTAAGGGCAATTTTTTGGCAAAAGTCTACGATAATTAAATAATACAATTTATAAAATAAAAATAATTTTAAAAATGATAAAAATCAAAATAAATTCATTATTTATAAAACCATTATAGAGCGCTCCATTTATAATTAAAATTAAATTGACCTCTAACAGTCAAAAAAAATATTATATTATTTGATCTTCGATTGTGTAGAAATCTAATTACTAATTTTTACTTATCATAGAAGTTAGATCTAGCTTCTACACATTATAATAACAACTAACTTCTATAATAATAATTTTATATCATTTTAATTTTATTTTTTTAAATGATAATTTAATTAAAATAATATTTAAACGAATAAAATAAATGACAAAGATTCCACAACACTCACTATATTTTAAATAAATATTATTTAATCAAGATCGATCTAATAAAAATTAACATGTAGCTTCTACAATATGTAGAAGTTAGCATCCTATTAACGTATAGAAGTTAGTTGCTAGCTCTACAATGATGATTTTATATTATTTATATTTTATTTTTATGAGTGATAATCTTATTAAAATAATATTTTTAACAAACAAAACAAATGATAAAAATTTCGTAATACTCGTTACATTTCAAATATACATAATTTAATAATGATTAGATAGGTAAAAACTAGCAAATAGTTTTTACGATATGTAGTAGCTATCTGTTAATTTTTATAAGGTATATAAGGTAGTAGGAAGTTGCTATAAAAAAATAGATGTATGGATATATAATTCGAATTGTTCATGTTAAATCTATTTTAATTAAAAATTAAATGTTCATCTGATTTTAATCAAAAAAATATCATCTTTAGTTTTACTCTTTAAAAAATTTATTATGAAAGTATTTCAGGATCTCTTCACTAAAATTCATTTTTTAACTTTCGGAAGAAAAATTAATTTATAAATTTTATGTATGCCAAAAGAAACTCACCTCATGCTACACGTCAACTCTCTTAGCATTAAATTTATCAAAAAAAAATTATTATAAAAAATAAAAAGAGTTGAACTATTATTTAAAATTAACAAAATGAAGCGTGCTAATTTTTTACAAGTTCAAGCACATCACATTTAAAATATAGAATAATACTTAATTAATTACAAACTTAATTAAGCTCATTAATTATCTCGATATCTTTTAATTAAGTTATCACTTAAAAGGCTTATGTTTTATTGTATTACTATTAATCTACACTTAACTACCATCAACCTCATCATAGATCCATCTTTAACAACTTGGAATGATTAAAGTCAACGCAGAGACAGTTTTGATAGGATTTTGCAAAGTCAAAACTCAAAAGCAGTTTAATTATGTATGATTATATATAATCGATCTTCAATGATCCACTGATGAAGGTCAACTCATCAAGAAGAAGAAGAAGAAAATAAAAACAAAATTTTGCCACTAATGGGATAGCATTAAAAACCATAATAATCTTGCCACTAATGGGATAACATAAAATAGCAAAGTTCATCATCTTATATTAAA
>NC_133875.1:5077007-5198787 GCF_044706935.1 Curcuma longa
CTTCCGTTTCAACACCTGCTTTACACCCAACTCCCTATGAATACAGCAGCCTAAGATTCACAGCAAGAATTGATATTACTCCTTATCCATGCATCATGGCTTGCCATATTTGCAAGTTGTAAGACAATGCACAGATACTAAAACACTCATGTCCAACGTCTGAGTATGAGCATTTACATGAAATAATAGAAAATGATGCTATGAGAAGAACATTAAATGCACTCCTTACCTTGTACACGATTGAAACAGAAATACCAGCAATGAACAGAAAAAATGGCATTACGAAGTCTGCCAAATGTACACCGTCCCAGGGAGCATGACCAACATATGGCAACACAGAACCAGCATAATCAACAAATACCATCAGCTGCAATATAAAACTAGTGTTATAATTTAACAACTAAATCACCTAAAATTTCTGGTATAATTCGGCAACGTATCGCAAGCAGTTCAAATTTTATCCAACGTCTCCCAAAGAGTGAAATATCACAAGAAATTTCCAACGGAGAAAAAGACCTTCGTATGCATTTTCAAGTAAGGTGTCAAGATATGCTCCATATGTTCACTATGCCAATATCAAATCAAACATTTTAGTCTGTCATAACTCAACATGTCTACTTTCGCTCCAGATTCTCTGCAAACGATCGAACAAGTGGTGATATGGACCTCTCAACCATAACCTAACCATCATCCAGCCGCAGAACAATAAATACACCGATATCCATCTCGAGAGCACCATTTATTTCTTAGAAGAAAAAACAACAATTAAATCCGAGAGCTCACAGCGATCCAGAGACCTCGGAAGACGTCGAGAGAGGCGATTCAAGTGGCTGCGGCGCTCTTTCCTTCCTTCCTCGTCGCTCCGGCTTCTTCACCGCCGGCGTTCAGTTGGACGTAGTCGCCCATTCGTCCGCCGAGAGACCAGTCCGAGCAACGAGCGAGGAAAGCGTGGATAGGTCGCATAAACAACACTTTTTTTTCTCGTGGTGCGTTGTATTTTGCAACAACATTCGACGGAAGAAGAGATATGCACCTCCGCCTTATCCTGCACCGCCGTTGCTCCGCCAAAGCGCTCTGAGAAGTCTCCCGAGCGACACTTTTCTGGTGGAGACTAGCAGGTGAGCGGAAATGAAGGACGGGAAGGTGATCGTACTCGAGAATGTGGTTCGAGTGAGCGCCAATATCTTGGCGTCACTCCGTATTTGTTACCGCTATTGGAGAACTCGTTGGACCCGACTGTTTCTGCAATTACTAGTCGGGTAATTTATTGTGTGGGTAAGCCTGCGTGAGTGAATAATTGTGCGGAGGTCGCAGAATTTGGTACGTTTGGTTTGGAAAAGCAGGAACGGTCGCTTGCAGCGCACGGGATCATTAAATTATTTAGCGAAAATTAGGAAATTCTTTTAATTTTTTTATGTATATATAAGTTATCTACGTGACTACCATATGATACTTGAGCGTCATCCTGTCCCCGGAGCAATGGTGCAACGATAGAACATCCGGATTGTAACTTAGGGACCCACGGTTCGATCCCTAGCTACAATGTATTTGCAGGAATTTTCCTCCAAATGGGGAACGCAATCAAAGGATGCTGGACATCTGGATTGGCCGCCGTATGCGCTTCCCGATTTACCTGGTGGTCGGTGGGAAAACTCGCGGAAATCACCGGACCGACCACCCCCAGAGATGTGGCTACTGGGATTATCATTTTTTTAGCATCATCCTGAACAATGAACAATGGTACTCTATTAGAACATTCATAGTATCACTCAGATAAACGTGATTCAATTCCCAACTACAGTATATTGTTACTTATGATTTGATCCCCAACTACGACGTATTTACAAAAATTTTCTTTTAAATGGGGAGCGTAATCAAAGGATACTTGGCGTCTAGGCTAGTCACTGCGTGCACTTCCCGATTTACCATGGTGTCCGATGGGAAACTTCCATGGGACCGAACCGGTCATCCCAGGGATAGTCAATGAGACTAACTGGAATAGTGGAATTTATTTCAAACATGCCCCGAGGGCACATATCTTCCAAACATAGAGCCCATCATAGCAATGTGATTATCATCTCTCTTAGTTACTTTTGAAAAAGAGTTTTAGTACAACGATAAATTGTTGTCATGTGACTCTCGTAAACAATCACTTGTAAAGTAGGATAATTAAGATTACATATAATATTTTTTTTCAAAATCTCTTATTAATAGAAATTTCATGCACTAAACTGCATCTCAGCTACCTCTGTAATATACTAATCTTTTTTTCTTGAACCTCAATTCTACTTGTCTTGACCATGATTCATTGGAAGAATCATAGTTATTTAAGGTGGGAGACATCCAAAAGTTCATAGGTGCTATAGGTATATATTTTTACAATTCAAAATATATAGAGAATTGTTATTAAAATATTTCACTAATAAAATTATATACAATCTATAAAATATTAAACAATAACATAAATATAAAATTTACTAGTAAATAAATATATTATGCATATAATTTAAATTATTTTTTTAAATATTTAAATTATAAAAATCTTCATCATCTTTCTCAATCATATCATTAATATCATCACTAGATGTTTTAAATTTATATATCTAAATCTTCATCAATTTTTTTAATACTGATTTCTTTCCTTCTCTTCAACATTAAGACACGCGCTTAAGTCGCTTAGGCACAAGAAACTTGCCTAGCTACGTCTAGGTCTCTCTTATTGATTCTTCCCATAGTTATTAAAGATACTCGTCTGACAACACCTTTCTACCTAGACACAGTCAGGTGAGTACCTTTAATAACTATAAGAAAAATCAAGAACATAGTCCTCAAAGATCACAGAGATGGAGTTGGGCCTAAAAAATCATCACCTCTTATATAGTATCATTTTTGAAAAGAGGAGTCAAATGCCTTAGGCCCATTATTATATTAGGTGGTATCAAAAATATGTCACCCCGTCTCTAGAGGAGAGATTGAAGAAGAGAAAAATAGATGCATCGAGAAGCATCTTCATCATATTGTTTGCTACTGAAAAATAGTATGCACCGAGGAGCATCTTCAGAGATAGTCAATGAGGCTAACTGTGATTTATCATATTTTTTTGTCTCTCTAATTTCCCTTACAAATCCTTTTATCTTTAACTTACATTTTTTTTGTTTCATGTGATTTGGAAACAGCCTCTTGCCAAAGGCAAGGTAAGGCTGCGTACAATGGATCCTTTCCCCGGACCCCGCATGGTGGGAGCTTCGTGCACCGGGCTGCCCTTTACATTTTTTTTTTGTTTGTAATACAGACTAGAAAAATGGGAAACTTAGAAAGTTCAGCTATGAACAAATTAAGAGCTTGTATTCCTGCTATTGTTGCTCTTGTCTGAAGGATGTTTTCATGTGCAAAAAGGACCTTTTGGTTTCCAAAATTATAGTAGGGCATGTATCAATGCAAATTCTAGTCATCACCAACCTTTCATCATATCCTATTCTCTCATGTTTTTCCATGCCTCAAATGCTGCATGCATGCTTCACTTCATTTGGACGCATGCTGCTGTTGTAATCTGATTCGATTCTGTCAATCTATGCTTTAGAAAAAACATCAACAATGGTAGTTTTTTCAAGCTTGTATCAATCATCAATGCCCACTGAGATCTTCCCCCTGAAATCTAATTTGTTACGGCATCATCATCACCAAACATTTCTGTATCATGCTCAGCAATGACTTTCCTGCAGTGCAGTTTGTCAATCATGTGGCAGGAAAATGAGTAACAGAGGCCATTCAGTTGCTTAGACACTGTGCAGGCATTTCTGTAGCTTGGAAGAACAGATTTGCTGATGCGTCACAGTTATACATTTTTCTGGATGGAACAAAAAGGGTGATGCATAATTAAGAGGTGAGTTTATCCACTATTTTGCCAACTCGAATCCGAGTGTTCATCTTTAATTTTTCTGGTTCTTACGTGAGTAAATCTGGCTGGTTGTGGAATATATGCTACTGTTGCTTTCCTTAATTTGACATTTTAGTTTAGCATAGTGTTACAGGTTGCAACAATAATAATCCTTGTCTAAGTTGGTGCATGCTTCGATCATACTGTTGAAACAATTAGTAATTTGGTTTTGAGTGTTGAGTGACATAAGAGAATTGGAGATCAATAATTCAATGAATATACACTTGAATACTTTGGTATTCTATATAGACAGTTCTTCCATAAAGATCAATATATATCTAGAGCTCTTAATCATTTATGAGATGTTGAGAACATATGTTATACTTCATTTTTGGTTAGGGGGGAATAGCTTTACAAAGGTATGTAAGAGTTGTCTCGATTGAAGTCACAATAATGCTTTGTTTAAGTTGGAAATTAAAGAGAATTTTTGGGCCTTTTTAGTTGAAAGTAAATGCGACATGTAAGATAAATATTTAAATAGTCTAAAAATAGTCAATCAATATATAAAAGACAAAAAATAATCTTAATAAGAGGATTAAAATTTTTCAGAGCTTTCGAAAACAATTTTAATGATGATTTTGGATATAATAAATGTAAATCTGAATGAGTTTTGATTTAATATATTATAAACCTTGTGATTCTGATTCTGGAATTAAAAATTATAACTTCTCAATATTTAAAAACCAAGCTTGGTGCTAGTTTTGAGCACCACTTGATTTTCAAAATACAACACCACTGAGGTGCGATGTTGTATTTTGAAAACTAATACCACATAATATGAATTCTAATTTAATTAAATTAGAAATTTTAAAATTAAAATCAAACTAAATTATTCAAAATAATCAATATTTAAAAAAATCTAAAATCCTAAAATAACTAAATCAAACGCTCAAATTCAGTCAGTTAATTAATTTTAATCAAACTTTTACTTACCCCTAATCCTTAATCATGCATCAACTTTTATAATTAATAATTTACAAATAAAAAAAAAGATTAAAAAGGTGCTTGAGCCCTACCTAATCTTTTGGAAAGTGCTAAGTAGGTGATGGAAAGAGACCTCTCTCTCTCTCTCTCTTTCCTTGTTTTACATGCCGCATTTTCTTTAAAGATCTAAATAGATAATGCTCGCGTGCCATTAATTATTTTTCATGCATCACACCTAGATATTTATTTATTTATTTATTAAAAAAATATTTTTAACTTCTTATCTTATCCATCTAGCTACTTTATCTTTTCATAGATGGGAAGATTTTTCTATTATCTCCCTCTTCTCTTATCACAAACTATTTAACTTACCAGTCAATTATAATTTTTTAATTTATTTTTTCACAGACAATCATAGAATTGACCATGTAAACTACACCAAACTATTTAACTTAACAATTAAGAACAATTTTCTCAGTTTTTTTTTGTTGTTGGTTTGTTTGTTTGAATTCTATTAAACCACAAATTTTCTTTCCTAAAGATTTACTTCATCTGAAGGCTTCTGTAATCAACAACATTGCAGTGCTGATGAAGCAGGCGCCTTCCTCCCTGTTGCTGCGGCCTGGCACAGTCCTGCACTTGGGCGGCTCGGCTCTCGTTGCGCGCGAATTCGGGAGGCTCATGCACAGCTCCAAGTTGAGGTCCGGGCACTGATCTGCCGCCTCCTCGTCGGACGGCCGCCGGTCGATCGGTCGGTGCGTGATCGGATCTACTCCCTTGCTCAGTAGCTTCCTCTTGATGTGTGTGTTCCAGTAGTTCTTGATCTCATTGTCCGTCCTCCCCGGAAGTCTAGCAGCTATCAATGACCATCTACGTATCGAAAGTTAACAATCGATCGCTAATTAACGATGATTACAAATAAAAACGTTAGGATAGTGAGGAAGCATGCAATTACTTGTTGCCAAGGACGGCGTGGAGGTTGACGATGAGATCCTCCTCGTCCTTGGTGAAGTTGCCGCGCTTGAGGTCAGGGCGGAGGTAGTTGATCCACCGGAGGCGGCAACTCTTGCCGCACCGGAGGAGGCCGGCGGCCTCGGGGAGAGAGCGCCAGCAGCCTTCGCCGTGGGCCTTGATGTGCTCGATGAGGCGTCGGTCTTCTTCCTTGCTCCAAGTTCCTTTGTTGGTGTGAGCCTTCTCGCAACATGGAGACCTTCCCATGCTGACTAACTTAATTTCTCCTACCTTCTCCCACTTAATCTCTAGCTCTGCCTAAGTGGCATGAGGGTTGAGATTTATAGGACTTTGACTCGTAAATTCATTAAAATATTGTTTATTATTAAAATAATATTTTATTCCGTCTGACTATATTTTTATTTTTGATTTTATTGTAGTGGCTATCGAGATCTAACTAATACGTACAATATACATACTTCAATTTTGATCGATATATAGGCATCTGGGTTAGCCGCTGCATGCGCTTCTCGATTTACCCGGGTGGTCGATAGAAACTTGCCCTGGGACTATCGAAATCATAACTACTAGGGATTAAGTCAATGGGACTAACTGGGATTATCATTTTTAATTATAGTTGCTATCATATGATTGATTAATATTATATTTTAATAATTACGGAATTATAGTTGTTATACAGTTATAACATATCATCTTTATACAACATTATATTGTAACAATTACAATTCGTAATTGCTATAATATAGATAATTTATTTCTAATCAACACTGTTCAATATTCTATTGTACCAACTATAATTATAGTAATTATGAAATTATAACTATTACAATTGTATAACAATAAAAAATCATATATGTTATAATTATATAATAATTATAATTTAATAATTATTATAACATCATTCAAAATAAAAAAAATATTTTTAAAAATAAATTAAATTAAGATCCCAACCATCTGTAGGAAGAGACAAAGCCAGTTGGTCACGACGGAGGGTATTGCTCATATAAGGGCAGTCTTTTGCTGTAGCTCAGCCCTTACATTGCTCAATACTCCTTGATTCGTTGTGTATGAACTAAATTGATTGGTATAATTTAATTTGTTATTGTATGTATATCCATATAAAGTCAGATGAGATGCGTCAAATTAAACATGCCGAGGCAATATCTTTTATCGTGATTAACGGTAGTTTTTTGATTTATCTCCTCATAAATGATCATGAAATCAACTGTGTGGAATCGCTAAATAGTAAATTCCACCTTTTACTGAAGTGGGATGTGCCAAATAAAAGATCTCTATGACTTTATTATTATTATTATTATTGAATTTAAAAATCCCTCACAGTAAAGAGATGCGTGGGGATTTTAATACCAAACAAAACTTTAAAAGATAATAAGAAATAAATGTGTTTCATTAAAGAAGAGTTAGAGGATGTGTGTTACATGTTTTAAATTGGTAGAAGCATGAAGAACGCAGATGATAAACACATGAGCAAGGACGATCGACAATGGACTAGCTAACAATGCGAAGGGCACTAAAGTGACACTCACTTGTATGTGGCAAGCAAAGCTTTTACGTTGCATATTAGGTGTAATAGTATGGTGCTTTAATTTGTTGGTGCACTTCACATTTTGCATTATGGAATTGAGACGTGGATTTAGTTTTTATCATGTAGAAAAATCATGACTCGCACCTAACTAGTCCACTAACATCGAGCACGCGAACAAAATGGTCCGATCCATCGCAAGTGGTGTGATTTCGTGACTCGACTAGGGTACAAAAAGTATATCTCGAATCGACACAATGTATTCGGGTGCGGCACAAGAGACAATAGAGAAAACACACTTTAAAGTGTTTCATTTAATTTCTCACCGAGCACTTCAAAGTCGATATCACCATTAAGACAAAGACTCCATAAAACTTTGGTCCACCAAAACACTACTTGAGCTAGTTAAGAAATGGCTCGAAAAGTCGACAACTAGAAAGCTTGTATTCGTGCACCTAACCAATGATACGAAAAGGCAAGCCGCACAAACTAATTTGGAACTATGTTGGTGTTGGAGCCGATAAGGAATGTCGCAAAGAAGTTAATAAGACTTCAAGAGTCAATCGAAGACTTGCAACTTATCTTCGATCTTCTTATGCCCCACTTTGGATCTTCCATCACTATTCTTGGTGATCCATGTGCCATTTTAAAATAGGACGTTAAAGATGACAACAATGTCTTTGCATTAAGCATGAACTCATTTCGAGAGGCTTTTTAGCTAGAAGAGCATTTGCTATGCAAAATTAGATTTCAAACTTCAAATAGAGCAAAGTCTAATTTATAGATATTGTAAAGACGATTGAATTCGATAAAAGGAGAGGGAACAAGAAGCAAGATGACGATAAGATAAAGACACATAGCCGTGATAGAAAAAGTTGAAATTATAATTTCTAAGCTTTGAACTAAAGAAGTAGGATGAGTTTGACAAATAATTATTCAATGATATAGATAATATGTATTAGGTATCTTTGATAAAATCTAATATTCTTTTCTTTTGAATATTAATTAGAACATGAATAAAATCCTAAGAAGGTAAGTTGAATTTAGGTACCTTTCTAAAGTTGACTTGTATGTTGAGTGACCATTTTCATCGCTTTTTGTAGAATTAATAAACTACCTTTTTGAAGTAGGAGTCAACTCAAGCCCTACCCTTTTTTATTAGTAAATGCAGCTTGTTAAAAAAAATTATTGAGGATTCGATCATATTTAATATGTGATTTTTCCCCAACAATTATATATATATATATATATATATATATATATATATACACTATACTATGTTGCACACCTCATGAACATCTAATATATTTTTTATTTTTAATTTTCATTTCATTCAATCTAAATACTATACCATAAACTATAAACTATAAATCCTGAACCCTGAATATTATATTCTAAGTTCTAAACTCTAAAAAAATTTATACTAGATATTCACGGAATGTACAACATAAGATATGCATATATTTATAAAGATGATATGTGAGTATAATATATTGCACACTCATCCATAAGACTTTCTACGATTCAAATGTGTCTTGGAATATTTTTCTCTAAAAGATTTTCATCACTTTTGGACATTTAAATTTCCTTTGATATTTCATTTAAAATATTTGAAAATTAATTTGATTATAAACTTGTTTGTCAAATTACAATTTTCATTTTTAGAAATTTTTTCTGAAATAATTCACTTATAAATAGTTAATGTTTTCAAACAAACTATTATCTAAAATTATTTAAAGGAGTAGAATATGAGATGATAGATTTATTATTACATATGTGACAAGGAAAAGAGTGGATTTCCCAACTAATCATGTAGCTTTAAAAGTCGAATTAAATTACAAGTGGTTTCAGAAAACTCACAATAACTAGAAATGTCCTAAAATCAAAGGTAAGTAAATTACATTTATAATTAAAAAAGTATATGATCTTTAACTAATGAATTTAGGATGAATAATTTGAAAGAAATAATAAAACTGAAACATATTCAGACGTATCACATGTCATTTAAATGGATCAAAATTAAGTCAAAAGGTGATGAACATGTTGAACTTGAATTCAAACTCGTCATAATGATTGTTTAACTTGAATATAAACTAGCAAAAATGATAGTAGAACAATCAATCATTTATAATTCTACACGTTTAACTCAAATTCAAGTTCACAATAAAAGGAAGTATATATCTACTGCAATTAACTCGGGCAATTTTCTTTTCCTTTTGGTCCGAACTCATACATTTTATTGATGTCAATCTCTGGGAAGTATTTTCAGGTTCTTGACATCAAGATGAGTCAATGGATTAAGAATGAATGTTACAGTATGTAATGTATCGATACCACACCTAATAATTTAAACAATCTTCACTCTCTTGCACGAGTCGTTATTGTTTTATACAGAAAAATATTTGTTTAGGATCAGAAGAAATCTACTTAAGGAGTATAGGACTTACCTTTCAAAAAGCTCCACCATTGCAAGGCTACAATTCCAGACATCAGTTCTTGCAGAAGGCTCGGAGAGTCTCATCCAGTGCTTTCCGGTCGTAGTCGCCGGTGAAAACACAATTTCCCAATGGGCCCTTCAGAAGGATTAATCTTAACAATCCGTCAGCCACTTTCTTATCCACCTGTGACAAAATGAACCGTGAAGTTTAGCAAGGAGCTATCGAAAGAGAAGGTTTGTGGTTACTTGTACTTACAGCCATGACAGATTTGAATTTCTCCACCGTCATCACCTCTGGCGGATGAGTTGGAAGCTTGGCCTCTTGTAGAATTCTATGAACACGCTCCACGATAGAATCATCAATCCAGCCTAAGCGCCGAGACATATCGACCGCCATCACCTATTACCCGAGCATTGAATAAAAATTTCAGAGACGTGTACAAGAAAGGGGACAAGAATTGCAGGCGTTGCCTCACCATTCCAGCTGCAACAGCTTCTCCGTGGAGCCACTGTCCATAGCCATACACTGTTTCAATGGCCTGGACACAGTACATATGATGTCAGTAGGGTAAAATACATAACCTAGAGTGAAATGAAGGATAAAGGTGCACAAAACAAATTTTTACATGAACAATTAGGTTAAGTAAGCACACCTTACTCATTATTCTTCAAAAGGTTTAAAAGAGGGTAAAAAGATGGCCACTACTTGCCCATCTTGTCTTAGTTTTATTTCTCATCAGTTTAATTTTGTAGTTAATTGAACTTCTACAAACTTCAAAACCCACTTCCAGTAATTATTCGCTACAGAAGTAAGAATGTGCAGTAGGCTTATAACCCTAATCTGTCGCAACTTGCATTTCAATGTTCCTAGTGGATTGAATCATGGACCAAAACCTACTCATTCGTCAACGGTCAAATCCTTGCAGTTTTCCATGGCTAAGCCAGTCAGCTTTTACAGGGTTGTTTAGGGTGGATGGGACAGACATCAAAACAAGAATAGAAGCATCTGGCTGTTATAGGTACTTCGGGTAAGCAGTCTTCCAAATTTAAGGCTCTAGCAACAGATTGTGTATAGGGATCTAGATTCTAGACCATCACTTACACTTGTGTAGTCAGCCACGCAAATCCCATGATATTAAGCAATCAGACAGTTAATCGACCAAAACAATGACTACTATCAAACATCTCACTTTGGCTGTTAGACCCAACCAAGTACCCTGTTTGCATGATGTTAGAGAACTGTCTTATTAGTATGTAATTTCATGAAATAAGAAAGCCACGATCAGAAAGTGAAATGTTACACCAGTTAGAGACATTTCTAGGAATTTAGAACATATATAAAGGAACAGAAATAACCATAAGTAACAAAGTAAAAAAAATCCATTAGAAACAGAAGATAGTACAATAGAATTCTAAACTCAGAACTCACATGTCCAAATGTATGCCCCAAGTTCAATGTCGCCCTCATGCCACTTTCTTTCTCATCTAAGGAAACAACCTCAGCTTTGTTTTCACAAGAACGTTTAATAGCATATGCCACGGCACTTGGGTCTCTGCAGCAATATAGAAACACGACCCATAGAGTCGTACAACAAAAAGTTAGACTGAGTGAAGAAAATTTACAGTGATGAGAATCAAATGTTAAAAAGCTTCTTAAAAAGATTAGATATGAACCTACATCACAGAAGTTCAAGATGGATGTTAACACCATGTATAATATAGAAAAAAAGATACCCAATTTATTCAACAAGCTGCAATTATTACTGTAAAAAAAGCATGAAATATACCTTCCTTTGTTGGAAGGGAGTGTAAAGATCACTATCCACATTTCTAGTCTTTTACAATTCTGAAGAAATACACTTGTGCTTTTAAAATGACAATGCATAAAAAAATGAGTGACAGTACTAACATCAAAACTTTTAGATGTAGTTGGAAGCTGCAAGTGTCATTTCATCATTTCCTCCAAGTGAATAGAGACACCCTTTCTATGATTAATTTTATCAAAGTTTGAATTACGTTTTTTTTTCAATCTTTCATGGTTCTTTCCCATTGCATAAACCCAAAACAAAAATTGCTGCCAAGAAAATGTTGAATAGGATTCTAAAAGCATATAAAAGCAACCTTCAAGGGATAAAATTTGATCGAATTCTCTAGCTTTCTACCAGTCAAATTCTGTTTGTGAAACCATTGTTCAATTTTCATTTCAACAGGCTGTCTAGAGACCTTCAAATGAGGAAAAACATTTACAGAATTCACAAGATGATAAGGCTGGAATGGTCTTAAATCAGACAAACAACATGATGGTCAAACATAATATACGCATCATGGTAATAAATCATGTAAAGGATAAACTGTTGTGATACCTTGCCAAGAGAGATTGCATATTTCTTTCTTGCCACTCAAAGAAGTCAGCATCTCTTATAAGCCCATACTTTACAACCTCAGCTATGCCAGATGCTAGTTCTCTGTCAGGTAATGTGTTTAGAGTATCAGTATCTATCAACACACTTTGTGGCTGATAAAAGGCACCAATCAAGTTCTTCCCAAGTGGATGGTTTACTCCAGTTTTTCCGCCAACTGATGAGTCCACCTGAACAGAATCAACATCAACCCAATCAATTATCAACATTTAACGCCATCAATCACTACACGTCATTAAGCAACTAAGAGGGCAAAACTGTGTCTGAAACAATTGCCTGAGCCATTAATGTAGTTGGAATCTGAATGAAGTTAACGCCACGAAGGAAGGCAGCAGCAGCAAAGCCACACATATCACCGATGACACCACCACCAAGTGCCACGAAAGTACAGCGGCGATCCATTCTGCATTCTATGGCCTTGTCAAAGACCTTCATTAATGTTTCCTACACAAATCCCCAAACAGTCCAAGTATACAAAGCTCAGAAAAGTTAATACAGAGTAAAGGTAAACAAATCAAAATCGAAGAGTGTGCTTAGCACCAACCATGTTTTTATACTTCTCTCCATCCGGCAGAATCACACTCTCCACTGTGACGTCCGGATTCCCCAGAGTCAAGGCTTTGACGACTTTGTCAAGGTACAGCGGCGCAATCGTAGTGTTCGTGACGATCAAAACGCTCTTCCCATGAACATGCCTAAAGCGACCAATTCAGATTGCAAATCCAAGGAGGACTGCAGAACGCGAGGAAGCAATTAGCAAGTTACCTCTGGAGAAGATCGGGCATGTCGAGCAAGCCCGATCCGATGTAGATCGGGTAGCTCCTGCTGCCGAGATCCACATCGACGACGGTGGAAACCCTGGAATCGCGCCTCTCTGTCGCCTCCTCCATCACCGAAGCGGCGCAGGCCGAGATCAAGGGTCGAGTCCGAAGGCTGATCGGGGAGGGAAACGAGAGACAAGAGCGACCAAGGCGTTCGCGGCGGTAGGAAGGGAAAGCGCCGGTGGGAGCCGAGGAGACGGAGATCTTGGGCGAGGAGCGGAGGGCGGAGTTGATGGAAGGAAGAGGAGAGGCAGCCGCCATGGAGGAAGAGGAGGCGGAAGGTTGGAGGGTTGACGGAGGAGGCGGCTTCGCTTTTGGCCGCTTGTTTCCTTTTGGAGTAATTATAAGCTCGCGGCGGAGCGCGGGCGGGGTAGGTCGGACGGAGGAGGGTTGGTGGAGGCAGCTGGTGGTGCCGCACGTGCGAAACGTATGCGGACACTTCATTCCATGCGGATGATCCAGCCCAGCCCAGCACCAGCGGGCCGTCCTAACACGGCCCAGCCACACCTATAATAAATAAATAAATGAGGGAATATGATTAGTTGTATTTAATAATAAATTTAAGCAAAATAATGAGATTCACTGGTTTATATACATTCTTTAGAGGAACAATGCAATCATGAGAAGCAACAGTGTGGCAAGATGTTTTTTTTTAATAGAAAATGTAAATATTAATTATTAAAACAAAAGATATGTTTTTTTTATTAAAATAAATTATTATTAGTACGAGAGAAATATGAAATATATAATTGAAAAATGCTTAGTTGGTGGTTGGCAAATTGAAGAAGAAGAGCATGAGACATGGATTAGCCTAGCTGTCCTTCAAGTGTGCCAAAACATTGCATTTCACCAAAATATGTACCTTTTATGTCCTTATTTTTCTCCTATCCAAAATATTATATTTCCACTCAATATTTTTTATTAGACAAATTGCATGTGTGTCCTTATAGACATGTTATTTTGCATACTTACCATTTAAAATTTTAATTTTACAAATATAACTAACGTAAATATCATTAAAGATATTTAAAAAGACAGATCTGATATTCTACGCTACCCGGTATGTGACACAGCCGACCTCCACCGCTCTCAGCCGCCCTCGCCGTGCCGTCCGACCACTGTCGACCGTCGGACCGAGCCTAATCGATGTGCCACTCGCCGACGCGTCGGCCGCGTCGAATTCCGATCGGATTGTGGCTGGAATCCGACGCAATTTGGCCGAAACGCGACGGCAGTGGGACGCGCGCGTTCCCGGCCAAATCGCGATCGGAGACCGGCCGAGGAAGGACCGGCGTGCGACGACGGTCCTTCCTCGGTCGGTCTTCGATCGCCGATCGGAATCCGACCATGATTTGGTCAGGAACGCGCGCGTCCCATTGTCGATCGCGTTCCGGCCAAATTGCGCTGAATTCCGACCATAATCCGATTGAAATCCGACGTCGGTCGACGCATTGGCGAGTGGCGCATCGATCGGGCCCAGTGCGACGGCCGGTGGTGGTAGGACGGCGCATCGAGGGCGATCGAGAGCGGCGAGGGTCGGGGTCGGAGGAACACTGTGGACGATGGATGATGGATCGTGTGGTGCTCACGGGTGCGCACAAAGGAGTCGCGCAGAATATCAAAATCGTTTAAAAATATATCAAATACTGCAGGCCTATTTTAACAACAATAAAATCCTAAGGGGTATTTTTGAAAAAGTAGCACAAATTTAGTAGAGTAAGATGAGTTGGCTTCTGCGAGGAGTGCTTTAATCGCATGATTCCCGGCCATTTATTCTCTCTTCCGGCCAAGTCCAGTGCCAAAGTTGCGGCCCTCTCTCCTCCATCCTTCTCGCTTTCTCCAGATCTTCCACCTGCCGTCGCTAGGGTTGGGCGTAGTGGCGGAGATCTTCGATCTGGCTGCGGATGCCTTGCTGAAGCAGCAGTGAGCAGCGGCCGAGTTCGAGTCCGAGAAGAGGGAGAAAAAGGTCTCCTTTTTTTGTTGTTGCTGCTTTTCCTCCAATTTCGCGTCCCGTGTTGTCGTAGGAAGACGCGTCAGAGATCGGTGGAAGAGATGAGCGCGTCGAGGTTCATAAAGTGCGTCACGGTCGGGGACGGCGCCGTCGGCAAGACCTGCATGCTCATTTCCTACACCAGCAACACTTTTCCCACAGTGAGTGCTAGAAGATCCGATCTTTAGGGTTATTTGGTGCTTCGATTGTGTCTTTAACGCGTTGGATCAAGCTTGTGATAGCTTGTCAGCGTAGGAAAAACAATGTGCTGTGTCGCCCCCTTTTGATGGTCTTGAATTCTTGGAGTTTTCCTTTCCAATTTGTCCTTCGATTACCAGGAAAAATATTTGGTTGAATCTAGGTTATGATTAGTCTAACCATGATGCCCTTTTTAGATTTTTTTTAATGCTTATACTCTAAAAGAGGATCTAATTATCTAAAATATCTGTTTTCTAATTCTTCTGTTATATTTGAAGGAAAAGTGGCTAGATTATAAGGGTCATGCTTCCTCTAAACACATGCATTTTATGATTGAAATTTGGGCAATATGGTTTACTGATTAAATGTTTCATCTGCTTTATTTTGTTGTTTGGAAGTGCAAATGTGGATAACTTAATTGAAACTTTATTTTAATTTAACTTTTTATTGTTGTAAGCTTATCTGAGAAGATATGAAGATGTAATTAAAACTACCTTCAGAGATACTTATGCACTTAATCTTTTGAGCAGGACTATGTTCCAACAGTGTTTGACAATTTCAGCGCTAATGTAGTGGTGGACGGAAACACAGTCAACTTAGGTTTGTGGGATACTGCAGGTATACTCGAAGTCTGCCGTTGTTGTCGATGCATTCTCATTCTTTCTTTTAAATGGTAGTGGTATAATAAGACACTTAGATTGAATAGGCCAGGAGGACTACAATAGATTGAGGCCTTTGAGCTATCGAGGAGCAGATGTTTTTTTGCTTGCCTTTTCTCTCATCAGTAAAGCCAGCTATGAAAATGTGGCCAAGAAGGTTGTAAAATGATTATAGATATATCTTTTCAATTTTTAAAATTAGTGAATCTTTGATTTCATTTTCCCTATTTTCAGTGGATTCCTGAGCTGAGGCACTATGCACCTGGTGTCCCCATAATTCTTGTTGGCACAAAGCTTGGTAATGATTAATTTTATGATATATTTTCTTGTTACATTCTCTATTTGCAGTTTGGTTATTTGCTAGATATTGTTTGCATGAGATGTCCGTGACTTAATTACTTTAAGGCCTCTTATCCGCTGTGTGTATCCATCTTCGATTCAAGATTAGTTCAATAATTGCTTTCTGATTCATGCACTTGAATCAATGATTAATCAATATGCTGAGCAATGAGAATCTTAATGACTCTTCCCTCGATCGTCAATGGGGTTTGAAGAAATCAAGTGGAGTTTGTACATGACTTGGTGTACACCTAATTCATCCTGATCTCTTGCCAGTGAATATTACTAACCATAGACAATCCAAGCTACTGAAGTAACGATTAATTTTCACCTGAGTGTAACTTGGTATTTTAATTGATTAAAGTACTGGTTCTAAGGTTATCCTGCAATCTGTAACATATTGTCTACCAATTTGTCGGTATATGCTACATATTCTAGTTGGTTTAATGTAGACTTTTTGGATACTAGTTTTCCCAATCTCGATTGATTCTTATACAAAGTTTTGGCTAGCATGTTATTCTTATCACTTATCAGTCAAGCACTTGTAGGTGCTCCTAATACACCTTACTGCCTTCACGAAATGCCTCTTGTTTAGTTGATTATATAGACCATAGACATTCTGCTGTTTGGGATACTTTTGACAAGTATTGGGATAGTAATAGATTCATTTTTGCAATGCAACTTTTGAACTTTACTCGAGTAATCTTTTTAGTGTTACAGTCATAGCCATTTTCAGTTTTTCAGTTAGACATTCATTCAGGTAGTTGCTAGTTGTTAAAGTTAGATTAACATTCATCTTTATGCTTTCTTGTGTCGTTATACTCCATCTAATTGTGACACTAAATTTCCTAAGTTTCAGGAATGAGTTTGACTACTTTGAAGCTACTAATCCAATTAGCTACCAAATATTACCTCTTAATTTGGCCTGTTTTGCTTTTCTCATCTCCATTTATTTATTTTTTTATTTCTTTCACTGATACTGTTAGCTTCTGCTGAAGTTAAAGTTCTTGAACTAGGTGCTTATGCAGTTGTATTTGATACAAGGCATCTTTTTGGATTTACTAACAACTGTGATAAGAACTACTAAGGTGCAATAAGAACTAAGAATGTGTATTTTTCAAATCATTTAAGAGAGAGATGAGAGCGTGGCTCTATCAGTCAGTGCAATAGTTCATATCGGATGGTGCAACACCGACTGTGGGATGAGGACAGAAACACCAAGTGAGAGAGAAGCTGTGAGGGCATGGTGCTTATGTGGCAAGAGAATGGAGGAAATTAGTTTAGGTTTACTGGTTTGTGGTTTTAGTTCATAAAATTGTTATTTTAACCCTCTAGCATCAAGTGATAAAAGGTTATTTTTGGACTTACAACAAAGTCGGTTAGTTGGATCAGTTTTTGGCCGGGTGGTTTACATTTCCCTTCTGATTAGAGAATCAGATTGGACTAGGAACTGGGTCTAGTTTTTTCCAACCTATGTGCAGGAAAATCGACTAGAGTTATTTTTTCTTCTCGCTCCATTTGACAACTTTTCATGTTGCCTTAACTGTGGCAGCCGTGTTTGCAGATCTTCGTGATGACAAACAGTTCTTTATCGACCATCCTGGTGCATCTCTCATAAGCACCACTCAGGTAAAATATGGTAGCTAATTCTACAACTTCGTTTCATAGTTTCGATTTGCATCTTTTGCTTACCACAGTTGACTGTAGGGAGAGGAACTAAAGAAGCAAATAGGTGCTGCTGCTTACATTGAGTGCAGTTCAAAGACTCAACAAGTATATATTCCACGCAAATTTCATCTCGTTTTGTTTTTTCTGTTCAGCTTTTCTAATTGTATCTTACTAAAATGCTGTATATAGAACGTCAAAGCGGTATTTGATCAAGCCATCAAGGTTGTACTTCAACCACCCAAGAAAAACCGGAAGAAGAAAAAGCAACAAAAGACTTGCTCAATTTTGTGACCATTGAGCTTGCAAAAAAGGTTGAGGTGAGAAATCATTCTGCAGAAACTCACTCCTCGTGTTTTGAAGTCTAGCATTGACGTATGATTTACAAAGGTCGCTGCTTTCTGGGAGAACAGGTTATATGGCTTCATTTTGACTTGTGACGATTTGTAACTGACCTGTTGAAAATGTACCTTAATATGATCAGTTCGTGTTGATGTCTAGAGGAATGTTGTTTGATCCTTATTTTCACAAACATGGTGTTATTAGATTTCTGTATTTTAGACCATCGAAATCCTGTGATGAATGTAGTGCTTGTGTTTTTACCTAAAGACTCTGAATCATGAAAGCTCTAATTATGACTTACATTAATGTCATCAACAAGTCATGTTTTTTTCCTACTATTTAAAGGCACCAATGTGGATCTTATTGTGTATTCCATGATTCCATTGTGCAAAATATTGCTTGTGAATTGCTCTCAGAAAACAATATTTTGTGGAAATAAATTATCAGAATTTTGTTGCTAAATTTCTGCAACAGTTTTTGATGAAGGCATTTACTATACATCATTTTGTGTTCTTGGCATTCTCTTTCCTTTTGTGTTTTAAGATTTTTGAAGAATTTATTTTGTTCATGTTAACTGGATTGTATTAAATCAAAGTTAATTAGATAAAATATTGAAATGAAAAAAAAATCTACTGATTGGATCTACTCAAGAATTTTAAGTGCAACTTTTAATATGGGTTTCCTTAAGTTTTGATATTTGACAGATCATAATAAAAAAAGCAGAAGAAGAAGAATTTGAACAAAATAAACAACTAATGCTGCACATAGAATAAATACATTTTACACACAAGTTCTTATCAAGCTCTATACTGAAATGAATTTCCATACCTTTGTCAATAAATCAACCATTGCCATTACCATCATGTTCCTATCCTCAGATTCGTGTTCTTTGGTTTGAAAAAAAGCATTTGTTATCATCCATTCTTTTTGTGGAATCTACTCATCTTCTCAAGTAGAAGAAAAGCAATTGAAATTGTATTCTTTGTTGTTGATTTTCAATAAAGTTAGATTCCTGGGCTATACAATTTGAAGTTTGAGTTGAATGGTTTATTTGACGGAAAAGAAGAAACCCTAATTGGAGTCAATTATTGGCCAAATTGAACAAGGAGTTGGGTTTCAGATACCTAAAGTTGTGATATAAAAAATTAGACCAGTGTGAATAATCCTATCAAAATGGTGGCCGCCCAAAATAAAGTTGATATAGTAGTCCCTTTGGTCAAGATATGCCTCCAAAAAGATATTGTTATGATTCCAGATTCCTGCTTTATTTCTGTGGTGCACTAACCAAAGCATCCAATGCTCAGCCCTCATTCCACGGTCCCTATTAAGACTTATCAGTATAGCATGAATAATATGTCACATTATGATACGATTAACACGACAAAAATGTTGATAACACAAATTGTCGACATAAAGTCTCCACCCTCAGGCATCATGGATAGTCCATACCTTGTTATATAAGTAAAGCCAGTATGGCTCCTGCCTCACCTCAAGCTGAAGCAGCCCAGGATCAAACAATTAGCAGAGGAAAACAGTTGTCTCCTCATCCAGTGAAGCCATGGCCTTGAGGAGAATAATCAAGGAGCTCAAGGACCTGCAGAGAGATCCGCCAACTTCTTGCAGTGCAGGTATTTTGGAACTCTCTCTCTCTCTCTCTCTCTCTCTTGAAAAAGAAAGTAATGAACTATAATGTTCTCAGGGCCTGTAGCAGATGACATGTATCACTGGCAAGCTACAATTATGGGGCCTAATGACAGTCCCTATGCTGGTGGTCTCTTCCTGGTCACTATTCACTTTCCTCCAGACTATCCATTCAAGCCTCCAAAGGTATAAAAAAAAAAAAAAAACCCTATAATTTTAGAATCCTAATTCAGAGATGCATCTGTGAGTTTGCTGGTTCATATCTGAAGGTAGCATTCAAGACAAAGGTCTTCCATCCAAACATCAACAGCAATGGCAACATTTGCCTGGACATACTCAAGGATCAATGGAGCCCAGCTCTCACCATTTCAAAGGTCAAAAGGAAAAGCAAAAACACCAAGTTTAGTTATAAGCATTAAGTTTGATTATACTACGATAAAGTTAACCTATGTTTTCATAATTGGATATTGTAGGTGTTGCTCTCCATATGTTCACTGCTCACAGACCCAAACCCAGATGATCCACTTGTACCTGAGATTGCGCATATGTGCAAGAATGACCCCTTAAGATATGGGTCTACAGCCCGCAGTTGGACCCAGAAATATGCCATGGTTTAACAAAACCTCCTCAAGAAACTGAAAGATTTCTAATTATAATGCTTACATTTAATTGTACCATGATATATATTAGGGGTCTATATGTACACACCTCCATATTATATGTAATAAGCCGAGGAAATTTTGAATCAATCATGATGGCAAGAGTTGACATATTTTGGATCAGCAGTGATTGCAATGGGTGAAGCTAAGAGTATAATTTGGTTGTTTTGGTTTGTCTGCTATCCTTATCTCTGGGCTGACCTACACAATTATTATGACTTAATTCCAAAAACTTTAACTTGCTAGGAATGATCTAAAAAAAATTTCTAGAAATAACTATGCAGGATAACTAGAACAGTTCATATGCTGGATACATGTAACCAAATCTAAGTAACATGCAACCTCAGGACCAAGTTGGATGAGGATTAAGAGTTTAAGACCATGAATAAGTCACTAAAAAGTAAAAAATAAAATAAAGAAAAGAAAAGAAAGACTAGCTCAAGCAAGTAGAACCATGGAAGTACTAGGAAAATATTATGAAGATTTGCAAGCGAGAAGTTTAAACTCATGATCGATTCTCTAATATCATGAAGGAAAACAAATAATTTTTTGAATCAACTTAGTCTATAAGTTTTTTCATCTGCATAAGAACTAAATTAACATTATGAATCTGTACATTCCTAATGTATATCCTCAACTCATTTGATTCTGTATTGCTAAATTACGATATATATTTCCACAACTTCCTTTCTCTTGTTCAACTTATTCATACTCGCTAGCATGAGTTCAAACATCCATTGACATCATTGGACAAACTTAAGATGAGTAGCAATAGCCACAAGAGTTTTGAGTATGGAATTGAGAAGGGCAAGGATGAGGATGCAATTTAGTGAAAAGGTCAATAAGTTGGTTAGAAGAAGTAATATGGCAGGTTCATGTAGAGTGCTTTGTCAAACATATTGATTATTGAACTGACCACAAAACTTGACATGATTATCTCGTTCATAAAAGACTTCATTTTCAGAGAATATCAGCATGAAGTTAACTTGGGAGAAGCCCAATTGACAAAGAAGCCATCAATGCCACCACATGGCCATAAACATCACTAACAACACTATCATCAAGAGTGAGATGCTGAGTGAGACATGATAACTTATTATTTGCTATCTCGACACCAATTTTCAAATCACCGCATGGCACATCAAGAAGGATGGTTTGATGGAAACCACTTGTATTAAACACCACCTAAGCGCAATCTATCTTGACTTAATCCAAACTGCTCATCTGCAAACACAAACCCTGCACCATCCGCACGCTGCTGAGTCATTGCGTCCTGCAAGCAATCTCCATAGTTTCAAGCGTGTGAGTTGGTTCAAGTGGATAAACCTATCCTTTTTTTCCCTAAGACCTCAAATGTGATTTATATCTGCTTCTTGCATGCATAACTAGGTGGTAATCCTAAGCATCCATCAACAGTCAGCTATACCCTTGGACAAGTCACACAAACTCAGGTGGTGACAAGCAACTGACTATGCATGTCCCAGAGTTGCATTTCCAAGTGTATCTGAGTAGAGAACCTTATGCGTTTACAAGTCGTCGTCCATTTTCATCGTGTGTAATAGTACCCTTCGTGGAACAAAGATCCCATCTTACTTTGTTTCCTCATCTGTGAACCACATTGTCTTCTCTCCTCTCATCATGAGTAGCAAGGTGATACGAGGACACCTCCTACTATTATTGCTGAGTGACAACCATTGATTTTGAACAGTTATCTCCTATGCTCCTTATCCTGCTCAAGCATGACCTCCATTGGCAGCTTCTCCTGTACATGATCGAGAACCTTGCTTTATCACACAACACCACTAAGTTTGCTCCTGCCTTCTTATTACACTCTCCCTGTTGCTTCCCTCTAAATCTGGTCTTCTCTACATCAACATGGTTGCACACCAATGTCAGCTTCCCACGCTCAGCCAACCTAGCTTTAGCCAAATTACAACTAGCACTTTTGATCAACTTCAGTCAAATTTCCCTTTGATTTAAGCAACATATTGCTTTGTACAATCACTGTCCTAAATATTCTTTCTTCTTTGTATTCTTTCCCTCTACTTCTAATTATGATGTTCATGTGCTACTGATAAGTCACGTCGATCATAGGACCCTCGTTGAGTGAATTCCTTCTCCTTTCTTTAGTTGATCGTGACCACATGGAGAAGCTCACAGAAGAGATTTAATTTGTCACTTAGTGTCTAGTGTCAATTTTATTTTGTTTCCATGCAACGCATGCACCACCTAAAAGGCTGTGAAAACCTGAACATAGGAAATGCCATGTTTTCATATTGCAATCTATCCACCACCTAAAAGGCAATGAAAACCTGAACATAGAAAATGTCATGTTTTCATGTTGCTATCTATCTATTCTTCAGGATTCTCAAGTACTTCCAATTTTCCTCACTTAATCGTTGCCTCAAAGAGAAAAGCCTACTTGAGAGCTTAGTTCCATTTTCTTTCTTCTATTTATAGATCTAATGATTTCAGATCAAAAGCATATTGGCTATGTGATGATTTGAGGTTGAAGGGATTGTCTATATTCACTCCCTTATCTCAGTAAGTCTTATTTACCTAAATGTGAGTATTATGCTTGCATTTCATTGTCGTTTCTAGTCTATGTTTTTTTTTTCTTTTTACAACTTTTCTAGTTTATAATAAGCTGTCAGCTTTAATATTAACATTAGAGTTATTAGATTAATAAGGTAGACTACCTTTAATTATGCATCTATAATATCCATGCAATGGCTATTTCATTAATGATGTGCGACACAAGATTTCCTTAAGCACTAGAATATTAATTATAGAAATTGGACTAGACTAAATTTACATTATTTGGAATATTACAGGCTACGTTGGAACTTAGGCAAGAGCACCGGAGCCTCAGTAAAACATAGGTTTGTATTACTCTTTATATACTACTGAAAAACTCCCTGTAGTTATTATCTTAAGCTTCTGTATGAACTAATTGCAATTCATTTTAGTTATATAAATGAAAAACCAATTATATTAGAAGATGGAGATAGCAGCACAAATATAACATCTATGTTAATTACTCGGTGACAAAAGATTATGAGAGTCACCAAGACAACATTTTTGTTTATATCAAATTTGTATTTTCACAGGTTCATGATGAAATTTGAAGAAAAATAAAGAATTAGAACAAAGTATGACAAAGTAGAAGACTAACAGAGATGAGGATTTGTAGAGAGTCTACTTGCCATGCTTAGCCCTTAGCTCGTCGGCCGCAGCTTTTATTGCAGTCTTGGTGATGATGTGGGGTTTAATGGAGCTCTTGGGGTCAACAGCCTTCCTGATCTTGAACACAGTCCATGCGGCACCCACAGCATGCCCTGCAGCATCAAGGCCTTCGGTTGCTGCTTCAGCTGCTTGCTCTCCATACCTGAAACAATAAAGCACCCATATGGCTTGTTAAAAGAAGTGATTTTAAGCAAGACCAAAATAAGATTATACGGATCTCTAAAAATTGTTTTACAAAAAAATTCAATGGATGACTCTTTTTAAATTCTCTCTTCTGATGTAATGTTTGTTAGATTGAAATCCTAGTGACAAGATGTAACTAAATAAATTGAGTGTATGACACTTTCAATTACTATTCTAATCTGTTATTATCATATTTTCTTGAAATAATGATCTAAGCATGATTCAACTTGATTATCAGGAGAGTGGTCAATTATAACTTGTGAGGTCAAATATAATAATTACCCTCTCTCTAAGAAAGATGATCAAGTTTTAAAAATCATAAAGGTCAGAATCTGAAGTAGTCATGAAACAATTGATTAACTAAGAAAACATTATATAGATTTCTGCCTGTGGTACCTATTAAAGATTTAATTAAATGATCCTCAAGTAAAAATGTCATTTTGTGGTTTTAACATGCATGTTATTCTTCTCATTTACATGCGCACACCCCTGAAGAATTTCAAAATGCCATGACACTGAAAACAAGCTGCAATACATTCAGCTTCAAATCTCTTCTAAAGAAACTTAACATAAAAAGGCCGATCATGTAACTTTCTTAGGAAAGACCAAAAATTAACTTCAGTGTGTATGCATGAATGACAATTGTATTTCTTGGCATATATCGAGCTACCAAAGTCAACTGAATGGCCTCAAAGTTCCACAAGCCAACATGGAAGGAATGCACATTACATATACAAATTCAACATTAAGGTTGGAACATGTTCACTAAACTTATATGGCTCACCCAGACGATATTTAAAAAAAAACGATATTTATGGAGAATCATACTTGTGAGATACAAGCTCAGTGGTCACAACTGAAGATGTAGATAAAACACTCTTTCCAGCCACTTCCAATGCGTCACATATCTTGCCTGTTAGCACAACAGGAGAAAAGTGCTGCTAGTTAGTAATAAGAGTGGAGAGATAATTCAAGAAGGGAATGATTATTCTAGGTTCATTCACTAAACTTTTGCTTAAACAACGATTAAATATTAGCTGTTACTATATTGCCTAGAAGCTAGACCAACTTCATTCAATGGTTTTTTGGAAGGAAATTTCTTTCAATGTTTATGACATTGATTTTTCCTGTAATTGTAATTGAAAACTCATTGGTGATACAATAAAGTATTGGTATGCATGTGAATAAATGTACTGTCTTTTTTTTCTAGAAAAAATATACTAATGTCTATTAACTGTTCTTTTTTTATTAGAGGTAGTTTAGGAGAGCGTTATATGCATCTGATACTTGCCTTCAAAGGAAATCAACAATTAGGCCTTGCAAAATGTTTGCTATGACATCAAGCGACCATAAGCAACTGATTAATAATGACTAGAATCCATTTGTTGTGTAAATTATTTCTTCAGTTTTTATAGTCAATAGAAAATTAAATCAGAAATTATCCCTCGATCCTCTTCAATAATGCTTCTTTTCATGATATTCATGAGCTCTCTATCAGACCTACACTCTCATCGTGGCACCCACACACACACCATCCAACTCGCTCAAGCTTGCTAGTTGCTTGTTCCATCCGGATCGACCCACTTTGTTTGCCAAGGCCAACTAGTCAACTTCACCTGTTAGACTTACTCAACAAGCTCAATCCTCCCAAAACAATTGACCTACCTTAACCAAAATGATTTGAACAATTGACATCATCAAGTCACCTTGTCAGATTGGACTAATTGACTAATTCAAACTGCTCAACCATCTGGAACCACTTGGTCTAACAAGACACGCTAGCTCACCTAGGTCACTTGACCCAACCAATTAGCTGTCGAACTAACTAAACTTTAACTCGTCCGAACCATTTAACTCAACTTAGATTCTTTTCCCCTTTATGTGGTAACCACATAAGATGTTCTTCTTTGGAACAATTTTTTTCATGTATAATTTTATTTAAAATTATTATATACAAATAAAACATTTTACGTTTATTATAGTGTCTCTTACCTATACAATAGTCAGATGGAAAGCAAAATCTCCTAAGAACAACATGCTAAAAATGTTGGTTAAAGCTTATTCAATATTTTCCCAAAAAGTACCAAAGCATTCCGGGGAAAAACAAGAGGCAAAAAAAAAAGTCTGCCAATGAGGATTAGGAAAAAATAAATTGCAGGGCAAACACTTTTTTCAAGAAAAGTTGCTGGACAAACAATGTTCCTGTAGTCACTGTAGAAAACATGACAGACAACACATACGAAAAATCTCATTTAAGGGGGGATTGATCGACCATACGACACTGATCTAAGGTTAGCCTAAACAGCAGACTGAGATGACAAGAACACTTCAACTTTTCCATTCATCCGAGCAAAAGAAATAAAGAAAAAATAGATGATATAAATTATCTGGTAAAGGAAAAGCAGAGGATTCAAATATGACATACCAAATCCATCAAGAGAAGCAAGAACAACTTCTCCTGGCAACATGTCAAAAAACTTCTTCCCCGCTCTGGAATTCGCAACTGTGCTTGTAACATATCCTGAAACTTTGACAACCCCAGATAGCACCCCTGTTGCAACCTTGTCTGACATTTTGGTGAATTTTTTAACCCTAAAATTCAGCATCAATAGCTTTTGTCAGCTCAGTTGCTCTTAATCCTTGTTTTTAAACTCATATACTTCAAGATATGAAATCAAATATCAGTTAACATAGGGTTTAAGTATATCTAAGTATTCAAATATGTTGAGTATGTCATTACTAATAGATCCATCCTATAAATTTAGAATCAATGATTTGTTAGTCATGGTCACTACTAATTCAAATGAAAATAAGGAATCTGTGGTACCCCTCTGGTTTTGAGACCAAAGTTCATCTTAAATTTCTTTTCAAAATAATATGGTAATTGAAGCTTGTATTTCTATAGAACTAATAAAGACTAACTACATGTGTAGACTCAAATCCCTAATCTAGAAATGTATATACTGAAAAATAAAATAAAATCTAGAATGATTAATAAGAAAATTCTTATCACATTCTGAAAAATAGGTGTTCTTCATCTCTCTCTCCCGTGCAAATAGCTGGAAAATGGAAAGGTAAAGATAGGAAAATCAATCCTTCGTGTTGTCAAAAATTTGGGGCAAGAGATTTCACCTTTTGATCCTCTCCAAGGTTTCCGGGGTGATCTCCTTGGCGTTCGCGTTCGGCTCCATTCTCTTCTTGAGCAAATCGTTCCCCCACTTGAGCCGCTCCACCGTCACATCCCCGCACCATAAGATCCCCCTCACCACCTGGCCCGACCCTGCCGCGATCGCCTTCGACACCAGTCCGCTGTAATCCTCCACATTGGGCGCCAGCGTCGTCCAATACGCCGCCGATAGCTCCTCCATCATCTCCTTCTTGGACGCCTCCCGCATCGCCTCCGCGGGCGTCACCTCCCCCGCCACCGATCCACCCACTGCGTCCGCAGCCCCTTTCACCTTCTGCACCGAGAAGCTCCCGTAGGTCTCCAAGATCCGATCAAACTCCCTCAGGAGGTCCTCCTGCCCCTTCGAGGCGAAGGTGAGGCCGTAACTGAACACATCGGGCGAGTGCCCTACGTCGCCTCCGGGGACATGGAGGGAGAAGAAGTAATGCGAGTCGTCGAGCTTGACGGCCGCAGAATCGCGAGTAAGGGGCCACTGGACAGCGTCGGGGTCGTCGGATCCGCCGACGCGGACGAGGACAGCGACGAAGCTGTCGCTCTGGCGGAGGCTGACGACGGAGAGCTCCCCGGAAGCAAGCTCGACGCTGAGGTGCTTATCGACGAGGTGGAGGAATGCGCCGGGGACGCGGAGGAGGGTGGCCTTGGAGGGGGAGTGCCTGGGGCTGTCGAGTTCGTCGGGGAGGTCGGAGGGGTCGATGGAAGGGTACAAGGAGGAGGTCACGGGAAGGGGAGGAGCGGACGGAGGTGGAGGCGAGTAATGGTGCTGGGAATCCATGGACGGGAAGAAGAGGCGGTGGCGGTGGCGGTGGCGGTGGTGGAGGAGGAAGAGAAGGGAGGAGAGAGTTTGTTAGGGTGGCGATATAAATGGCGCGCTGGTTTGGCCATTGGTGAACACGAATTGTCCAGAGTGGCCTCTGCTTGCTCTTCAGGATTTAGGACGTTGGGGTAGGGCCCAGTGGATTGGGCCGGCCTGTCAAACTCCTGGTGAAGTCCATAACTAAGGAAACATAGGATTTCAATTATGTTCTATTTCTATAAGAGCTTGAGGAGATCTCTACGAACATAATCGAGTTGGTATTCGGATGATAAATTTATAATAATTGAGTCGGCCTCAAATTCCTTAGAGTTCATTTGCTTTGCAACAATGAGCAAGAGAGAATTCCTGAAGTTTATTCCCTTAAGGATTCAAACTCCTCCCGGAATCACTAAATATTGTAATTTACCTCCGTTGTACAAGTCTTACACTCTGTTTGGATGAGAGAAGGTTCATTAACGGAAGGGGAAGAGAGGGGAAAGGAAGGGAAAGAGAAGTATTTATAATTTCCGGGGGCATTAACGTAACATATATTACCTTATTTGGGAGGAAAGGAAAGAGAATGAAAGTTAAAAGTCAGATGATAAATTTATAATAACAAAGTAAAATTTAAATTCTAGATGTAAGAGTTCATTTAATTAAAATTAAATTTATAACTTAAATAAATCTTTTAAAGAAATAAGTTGACATACAATAAGTATACAAAATATAAAATTTGTACACTTTCGTACGACATAGGATAAATCTATATTTTTACATATATTTCTATAAAAATTTACTGATGCAAGAAAGGAGCGAAAAGATTGTGCTCAACGAGAGAAATTTAAAAAACTTAAATTAAATAAATTATTTAATAATTAATATTTAAAACATAGATAAAATTATAATAAATAATATTTATAACTTACATTCCAAATTGGAGTTTATCATCTTTTTTTTAAGTAAAAGGGTTAAAACTTAATCCTTCTCTTCCTGTCCTTACTCCTTTCCAAATAATTTAAAGTTCTCTTCCCCTTACTTACCATAATTTACCTCACTTCCTTCAAACAAACCGTTAGGGTGGACCATGGAGGGGGTGCGTGGAGCATGTGTTAACATCTTTTGCAACAATTAAGAAGCTCTAGGTGCTTTAAATATTTAACTCTTTAGATGTTCGAAGACGAGAGTCCAGGAGCTCGAACCAGAAGTTCTAGCTTCTCTGAATAGGAGCTTGAGGAGCTCTGAGTGCTCAAAGGAAAGAGTTAGCTATGCCAATGGCTAGAGGTACCATGGAGAGAACTGGAGAACTCTCTTGGATGAATGGGACCTTATGCAAGTAATTGTGTCAAAGTCCTTGAGTGAGCTTGAATTAACATGGAACTATACCTAAAAGGATAATGATTGTCTTGGGATGACTCCTTGTATAATTGAGTTGACTTAGACAATTTGACTTGGTCAAACTATCGAATTGCCGAGGTCGAGTGTCGAAACCGAGTGTCAAGACCGACTTAGCCAAGGTCGAGTTGTCGAGGTTAAGTTCCCGAACTGAGAGCTAATTGTCGAATGATTAATTGGTATAAAAAGTTACCAAGGCTTGTGTCACATAATTTGTTTAAAATAGATTCATCTCTTTCATGGTACTTAGAAGTCACGACGGACGTCTGTTTCCTAAGATACAATAGTGGACGTGATCACCACCAAACACAGATTGATCACGGTGAACTAAGTGTACCCGAATGCTATCATAGATGAAATTGTTGAGCGAATGCATGATAGGAAGAAAAAGACAATGAAAAAACGAAGTGGATAGAGAGTATTTGCTTGCACACACCTACTCAAGATCATGACCTCCTTTTTTATAGGAGCTCCAACCTTAAGCAACGTTAAATGGTCGATTAATGACTATTTACTATTTTTACCCACTCGAATCAAAATGCATAGTTGTTTTGCCTAGAGAGATTACATATACGCCATCAACATTAATTAATGCATCCGTTATGTTAATTGAGCAGGTAGCAAAATTGATGTGAGTGACAAAAATATTGATTCATTCATTTAGACAAATTTTGCTACGACCAATCTAGTATTCAACGAGTGCACAGGTCGTCCTTGCACACTAGTCAACTTAGATTAGTGTAATTTAGATCCTAAATTTACACTCTTTGCACACCCAACGCATAAAAGAGAAATTTTCATCACATACATATGTTCACAACATCAATATATATAATACAATATAAATCAATAATAAACTCACGAATGTAAAACGAAAATCAAGTACAATGAAATATCTTTAATCCACCTCTTCCATTCAAATCTCCAACAGCAGCTAATCCACGGCCGGCGGTGAGTGTGATCATTAACTCCATTCAACTTTATAAAATCGTTGTTTATCTGCAAATAATATTCGCACAAGGACCACTTCAGTTCCAAATCTCTCCTTCTCCGACTCGTAGCTTTATTCTGTTCGACTTTTGTGTAAAAATAATCAACAAACATACAATTTCATAGAGCCATTTACAGTTCGATCGATATGCAGGAATAAGAATCCCACCAAACTCCATCTTCAACATTCAGACGTTATTATCATTGTTTCTCAATGTGTTTCTTCTTCAGAGAAGAGAATATCAGCTCCTCACTTTATTACCAACTCATCAAACTCTCTCTCACACACATTGTCCAAGAACTGCAGCGGAAAGAACTCTAAAAACAATTCCATTCCTTGAATCTGTCATAGCAACAAGAAAACAAAAAGAAGAGCAGCTCCCGATGAAGCAGGCGCCACTCTCCTGGCCACGGCGCTCCCTGTCGCGAGGCTCGCCAGCCATGAGTCGTCCTGCAGCACCAGTCCTGCTGTTCTTGGCGCAGGGTCATGACTCTGGTAAGAGCTCGCTGCTTTCTTGCTGCAAGAACATAAAATAGTTTTAGGAGACTGTGAAAGCAAAGTGACTGGAATCGCATCTTTCTCATGCACCGAGCAGAGCTCCTCCACACAATCCGGCGAAGTGGAGAAGGAACAAAGCGAAACGAGAAAGAGATCATGAGGAACAATTGCAAAGCCTCTTTTGTGTGCATGAACTTTCCTTTGCTCTCTCTCTCTCGTTTCTCGATGGATCATGAGAAGAATCCGAAGACAAAAGGCATGGAGTGAAAGGAACAAAAGGTGCGACACTTTCAGTATCCTATGAATGAGATTTGATATTCTGCACGACCCGTGCTGCGCGACTCCGTGTACGACAGAGTCGATCCATCGCCGTTGCCGCCCTCGCCGTGCCGTCCGACCGCCGGTCCGGGCACGATCGACACGCGCCGGCGCTTCGGCCGGCATTGGATTCCGACTAGATTGTGGCCGGAATCCGATGCAATTTGGCCGGAACGTGGTCAGCAGTGGCACGCGCCGTTTCCGACCAAATCGCGGCCGGAGACCGACCGAGGAAGAACCGACATGTGATGGCGGTCCTTCCTCGGCCGGTCTTTGGCCGTGATTTGGTCAGAATCTGATCGCGATTTGATCGGAAACGGCGCGTGCCACTGCCGACGATCGACAGTGGTTGGACAGCGCGGCGAGGGCGACCGGAAGCGACGGGGTCGAGGGACGGAACACTTTGCATTCCCACATTTGGATGGTGATCTGACGCGCAATCGCGTGATGGACGATGAATCACGTGTCGCGCACGGGTGAGTCACGCAGAATATCAAAATAGTCCTATAAATTGTCCCTAAAGCTCGTTTGGTAAATTACAAGATAAAAAAGAAAAAGAATTCTGAATTAAGAGATAAAAAATAATTATTTTAAGGCATATTTATAATTTATGAGTAATTAGAGAAGTAAAGTGAACCTGGGAGTGGAGTTAGGACAGAAGGTAATGGCGTAGCGCTGGGCGGCGGCGCAGGTGAAGGTGCTCGAGGCGTCGTCGAAGGCGTAGCTGTACGCCAGGGGGCACGCGGCCTTGAACACCTCCGAGTACGCGGACGGGCGGCACGTGCTCGGGTTGGCGAACTCCCCCGTGCAGCACAGCTCCGGCGTCCCGAACGCGTCGCACGCGCTCCTGCAGGCGGCACCGCCGCCGGCCCTCATCTCCGCCGGGCACACGCGGTTCACGTCCGCGGCGCACCCGGTTTCGCCGCACCCCGGCGCCTCCGCCGCCACGCCCACCGGCAGGTTGTACCCGTCCACCAGGCTCACGTCGTAGAAGTCCGCCCCGCCGCCGCCGCCGCCCAGGGTGAACTCCACCAGCGTCGCCGGAGGCGCGGCTGCGGCGCCATTGCACTCCACCTGCCCGGACCCGCAGTCGCCGGTGGCGCAGGAGCCACGCCCGGCGTCGTCGAAGGAGCAACCCGTGCGCGCCCAGAAGCGGCCCGACCACCCTGACGGGACCAGCAGGGATCTTGCGGTGCCGGCGGGGAGCGCGAATCCGGTGACGCCCAGTGGAGGGCTGCCGGAATTGGAGAGGACTCCGGGCCAGACTGTATCGTCGCACCTGTTTATGAAGGCGAAGGTTGTGCAATCTCCTGCACGAAAGATGTTCGACGAAATGCTTATATAATAAACTACGCTTGCACTGCAAGTGTTCGACGAAATGCTCAAACGAAAACAAATGCACTCAGTTACCTGCAAACAAGCAACAGAGGAAAACAGAGACGAGAACCAAAATCCCATATGAGATTGTGTGATCCATTAGACGATCACGGAGGAGACAAAGGCAAGTAAGCCAAGGCAGTGCTTCCTGGAATGGTGATATAGTATTAGATAATGGATTCGTGGGGAGAAGAAAGGAAGCTTCACAGGCAGGTACTCAGCTTCTTCCTTTTTATCATCATCATGCCATTTTTCTTCATCTTTTTTGTTGCGTGTTAGATTTTCATATATTTAAGAAGATGCTCTAATGATTGTTCTTTTTATTCTAAAGAACACAACCAAAAAAGAACTTCCAACTTAGAAAAAGAACATTGATGCTTAAATCAAGTCTGTAGTATGTATGTCGAAACTCAATTGGCACATCATGGTGGACCTCAGGAATACTTCTGTCCAATGAAATTCTTCACAAGTCTTAGGATGTCGATGACTCGATACAACTCTGAAAATGCTTTTAATTTTCCAACAAATAGGTAGCTTTGAATACTTCTGTCCATGTCATGAGGACATTGTTTCTCTGTAAGCTCTTGTGGTTCCATTGAGTGCCAAGGATCTAGCTGCTTACTGTAACAAAATGGAGAAGAAATGGCAATCCTTGTTTCAGTCAAGTGGCTAAATTGATCCATCTGATCTGATCTTAAAAACAATGGTGCCAACAATGTTGGACAATGATCAGTCTTTGCAAGCAAACAATTTTGAAGAAGATACGGGTTGACTCTATGAACTTGGATATGATATGGTATGATACGTGCCTGCTTTTATTTTTAAGATCACATTCTTTTGCCATTTGCTTACTTTACATAAAGGCTTTGCACACTGATATGCTATGATGCATGCATGCAGAGTACGTGTGCTTTAAAGTGAAAAACTAAAGTGTCTTTACTCTTTAATTCTCCTACTTATAGATGCTTTTCTATGTGTACTTTATAAATAAGTCAATCTAATAGATCTGATAAGAAGAGGAATATCAAAATAGAGAGATTAGAGACAGAGAGAGGGAGTCACTTCATTTACAAGATAGCAGGAATGTCAAAATTAGGCTTTTTCTAAGAAATTGGTTCTAAATTTTGACCCTTGTGATGAACAATCTGAATGTATATACTCAGTTCATTGATCTTCATAAAAGAACTGATAAGTTTTGGATCCATGTTTCTGTGCCAATTATGAATCATAAACAAAATTAGATTCAAAATTTATGATTCTTGTGTTTGTATTTTGTAATTTCTTACTTTTATTTAAATTTTTGTATAATAGTTTGTCTACTCTTAGCCATGATTGTGGTAAACGGGCCGGCCCATGGGATAGACAAGGCCCACATGTCTATCTCCTTTTGAGTCTTTGCGACTTGGCCTTTTATTACCCTTTCCCTTCCTCGCGACGTCAGGCGAGAAGCCCTCCTTTCCGCCGCCGCCGCCGCCGCTCGCCGTCGCGTCGCCGTCGCCGTCGCCGTCGCCGTCGCCGTCGCTTCAAGAACACCTTATCGTCCGATGCAACCACCCCTGGTCGCGCGAGTTCCTTCTCCCTTCCCCTTTCCTCCACCACTTAGCCAGACGTCTATGATGCGCAATCGTGTCACAAGCAAAGGTTGAATTTTTTGCGACGTCTTTAACTGTCTTCGGCTGTGATGGGAGCGTTAATTACATCCTGTGCTTTTGCTGCTGTTTGGTAGGTTTTTGAAGAAAAAAGGTTTGGTTTGGTTTGATTGGCTTTGATTAAATGATCACGAAGGAAATGACGGCTCGGCAAATCGAAGTCCAATTGTAGGGTTTGAGTTCGTGCTGTCGGTGCTTGTAGCGATGCAGAGCAAAAAGAGGCGGCGAGTTGATCCGCCGTCGATCCACCCTCGGAATCGGTACTCCGAGAAGCCACCGGACTTTGCGCTCCTTGCCTCCCTCTATCCATCGTTCCGCTTCTACGTCTTCCCTTCCTCCCGTCCTGGTGGTCGACCCTCCATCGACTGGACTGACTTCAATGCTACTCGCGAGCTCACTCGGGTTCTGCTTTCTCATGATCACAGCGTGAATTGGTACCAATTTTCTATCAATTCCTAGTGTTTCTTTTAATATTATTTAGTATGCATTTTTTTTGAATTTTTCCATATTTCTCCATTCTTTTGGGTGATTTGTACTCAAAGGTTACATCTTTGACAAGGTTTGAATATAAATAACACTCGGTACAAGAGCATTAACTTTTTGTATTCTTGTTAACTACTCAACAATTAAGATTGTTGTTCAAAGGAATTTTCTTATGTCTACTTATTTCCTGAAAAAGTAAGTGGTGTTCTGAAGTTCTATCTTCCTAATTTTACCATGCCCTTGTTCAGTCTTTCAGTTATGTAGTTCTGATGCGTCACATAAAATAGTAGAAATGCTCTACTGGTGCGAATTCAACTAATAACTGAATTATATGTGCTAGGTGATCTACTCCTAAACTGTGAAATCATACATACAAAACAGGTAGTATTTCTAGGGTGATTTTGAAGCTGTAGAAGCACTTTCAATCAATGTCGTGCAGCACCTTAGTCATGGTTTCTCAATAGATGAATTAGCATCCATGAGATTTAATAAATTTTAAGACATGCAACATAGTGGACAAAATAAATGTTAACGCTTCAGGTAAGAAGTGTAGATAGTTGATTAATCTACAAAAGAAAATAAAGATTGGTGAAATAACTTGAAAATCAAGATATAGCAAGGTAGCTGTATGTATTTTTTTCACATGGAAAATGAAGGATTTTGTATCCAACACTTGCAGGTGGATTCCTGATGGTCAGCTTTGCCCTACTGTGCCAAATCGATCAAACTATATCCATTGGATTGAAGACTTACTATCCTCTGAACTTATCCCCTCATTGAATTTCTCTGATAAGAAAGTAAAGGGTTTTGATATTGGTACTGGTGCAAATTGCATATATCCGCTCCTAGGTGCATCCTTGTTTGGTTGGAGTTTTGTTGGATCAGGTGGGTTTGCAGGTTTCAGAATTCTAGATCTCTAGATAACATTTCAATGTATTTATATTTGATAAGTTTTTGATCCTTGAATATGCAGCATGGTAAAAAAATTCTTGCTCAACTTTGGTTGTAGATGTGACTGATGTGGCGTTAGAATGGGCTGCTAAAAATGTTGAGAGCAATCCCCACCTATCAGAACTGATTGAGATCAGAAATGCCAATATTACTTTATGTTCCATTGAAGATGTTTCTAAATCTGAAGAGAACATTGAAGGAGGCATGGAGCTTTCTGATAGAGAATCTTTGAAACTGAAGCAGAATGTAGAAAGCTACCATGAAGCTCACGTGCTTGTAGGCGTGGTCAAGGTGGATGAGAAATTTGATTTCTGCATGTGCAATCCTCCATTTTTTGAGAGCATTGACGAAGCAGGACTGAACCCAAAAACTTCATGTGGAGGAACAATGGCAGAGATGGTTTATCCTGGTGGAGAGGAAGCTTTTATTATGCGGATTATCAGTGATAGTGTTGTGCTAAAGAACTCCTTCCGGTAAGATCCCAATGCACTTCTGTTGTGTATTTTGGCACATAGTGGAAATAACTTAATATTTCTTTTTTTTTTATCATAGATGGTTCACATCAATGGTTGGGAGAAAGGCAAATTTGAAAGTATTGATCTCAAAGCTTCGAGAGATTGGGGTTTCTATAGTAAAGACTACTGAATTTGTTCAAGGTCAAACTGCTAGATGGGGTCTTGCATGGTCATTTGTAGCTCCAAAGAAAAATTCCATTATACTAAACACACCAATAAAGAGCCATCATTCCTTTACACTCCAGGTAGACTATGATTGAAGCAAATATAGTACACAATGAAGTCTTAACTCATGAAACGAATAAATAGTTCGCCGAATTAAGATAGCTATAATGATTTAGAAGCTTGAAAGGAATATGAGTTTTGCCCATGACAATATGAAAATCATCACATTGTTAAATTGGTTTCTGTTCTTATTCATAGAAATTATTAACGAACTATTTGAATGCTTTCATAGAATTACAACACAACTAGTCTAATAGCAATTCCTCTCTACACGATTCCTTTGGTCATCAGTATTCTTCACTATACTAGCCATCCCCTCCTTTGTGCAACCTATGGTTTATCCTTCCCCATCCTCTTTGCTTTGTGTGGTTCATCCATTTGATCATGCCAAGTACAATGCTTTACTGTCCCGTCACTTTCTTTTAGATTTGGAATCTATGTGTTCCTCAATGAGGGAATGTTTAGTGGGAGAATTATGCACGTACTCGACAAGCATCTTCGCTTGGTTAGCGAGTGTGTGTGTGTTCCAGGAAATTCTATTTGCTTCTGTATGTTATCGTAATGTTCGTTTATCTTTTCTTTGCCTTTTTTTCTTTTGTCTTGCTTTTTCAAAAGCTTCTTACTATTTCTCTGCTACTACAGGGTCTCCCACGTCAACTTGGGGCATTCCAGATATTGAAGGCTGTGGAGTCCTTTTACCTGGCCGGCGGCGCTGCTTGTAAATTAGATGTTTCATCATTTTCTGTCAAAGTAATATCTAAATTCCATGTTTTCTATTCATGTTATCAAGATCGTTTGCTTTTTAATGTTTCTATCGTGCAACCTTTTTCATAATTCACAGTATTGAATGATCAGGTAGATTCCATTTTGCCTCCATCAGATGCATCAAATGACCTGACATCTCCATGCACTCTGTCATTTTGTGTCTCGGTAATATTTTCGGCTCAAGTGGAATCAACACTAGGAAAAATTTGGGTGACGATGTATGATCTAATGCTTCTTCTCCTAGGTTTTTGAGCAAACTCCTGGAACACTATTAGTCAGGGGATCACTTATGCAGAAGAATGATCCACTTTCAGGTACATGTTTTTCTTGAATGCATTACTGATGCTATAGACTATTTGTTTGTTCAAGTATGATTGTGTCCTTAAAACACTATGTTAGAGGGACTAAAGTTGGTGATGTTGGGTATGGACCTTAAATTCTTGCTTTGATCTGCCTTTTTCAGGAATGTTTTCTTCTGTAATTTCGCATTTGGAGGAATCTTTGAAAAATGACTTCGTCAACAAGTCTCGGCCGAGTTAGGAGTAACAGAAACCTTGGTGCTCTATTGAACTATTTTATGGTTTTGTGACGTAAATTGAGCTTTGCTGTGTTGTTTAGAGCTCATCCTCCCATGACTCAATGGACAAATTTAATCTTATTGTGTTCAGTAATTGCACCAACTGACTGATTTCGATATAATCTCTTTCATTCGCAAGTAAATGATCGAAACTAAATCAATCAAATGATGTGGTTTTGTAGGAAACCTTCATATGTCTCTTAATAGGAGGATGTTGGAATGGCCCTCGGGGCACGGTGCGATAGTAAGAGGTAAGGATAATTTTCATAATGAGGATTTGAATTTCACATTTGATATTTTTGAATGTTTGTAGAGATTGTGACATTGGGATATTAGGATTCACTTGTGTTGGATATTAAGAGTTAGATATTTGAATTAAATATAAAATAAAATTTTAATGATGTAACTTCAAACATTTGAGATGGACCAATTAATTGCTTGCTAGAAATATGAGACAAGTTTTAAATACATCGAAGGGTATATAATAAATTGGTATCAATTAATTTGTTTTCTTGTTTTCAAATAATATAAAAAATCAAATGACATCCTTTCTTATCTCTTTAGCAATTATGGATTGAATAATGTGATGGCAATTATTCAAGCTGTCCATTTCACATCAACACTCATCATCACACGCCATTCGTGATTTTTTTTTTTTTCTGATGGAGTTGGTTTGGTTCAAATAGGGCCAACGCAGCATCACGTGGCTTGTCAATGATCGTACAAGTAATTAATTTCTCAAATAGTAATTATGAAATTAGACCTCACAAAAAAAATTGTCATTATATATATATATTGGAAATGATATACTGCGCGATGAGGAATGCGAGACTTGTGTGCAAATTGTGATTCCATTCGTTGTTGTCGCTGTCGGTGCCGCGCCGAGGAACGACATCGCGGTCGAAGATCAATCGAGGAGGCCGGATCTCGACCGCGATTTGGTCGGAATCGATCGCTCAGCACTGGCAATCAATTTTCGATTGATTTCGTCGGATTTCGATCACTATTCAGTCGAAATCCGGTGTCAGGCAGTGCGCCCGTGAGTCGTGCTTCCATCTTGCCCGGGACGGCAGCCGACGGTCGTCGGACGGCGAAGCGGCAGCGACGACAGTGGTGAGGGGAAGAAATGCGCACAGGTTGCGCCGGATATAAGCCACAACGTAACAAATTCGTGTATATATATATTAAAGTGTTTTTTAAAAACTCTTTATTACGATGATAAGATACATCTTATCGCTGTTTTTATTCACAATCACTTCCCACTAATAATTAATCCTCAATTATGCCAAGCAAACCCACATTAAATAAAACATGGCAATATGATTAAATAATTTAATTAACTATTAATTAAGTACTCAAATCCCTGTTTTCCTCCTCCTTGTTGTTTAATCCAATTAGGCTTTACCTTCCAGCCGCGCATGCGTGACGCCAGCGCACACGTCGACGAAGTCGCCGTCGATGAAGTCGGTGGAGTACACCTGCAGCCGGTTGGCCACGCCGCCGGCGAACGCCTGCGACACGAACAGCCGCGCGTACGGCATGATCTCGTCGTCCACCATCTTCACCACCGGGTTCTCTGCGTTCGGGGTCACCGTGTTCTCTACCCGGTAAAAGTACCGCCTCTCCGTCACCGGCGGCTGCTCCGACAGGTGCTTCATGTTGCTGTCGAACTTGGTCTTCGGCTGGAAGGAGTCGATCCAGTTGTCCCTCAGGTACCCTGCGCCCCACAGCTTGCTCCCCGCCGCCGGCGCCGGCGATTTCCGCGGTTTCCACACGCAGATTACCCGCCTGGGAAGCAGCTCGGCGATTGTCTTCCCGAACACCGCCTCGTCGTGGGGGATCAGCACGTCGCCGAGCTGCTCCACCAGGTAGTTCTCGAATTCCGGCGGGTCCTCGTGGCCGAACTCTGTTCGGATCTCAAGGAGCACCACCTCTGCCTCGGTCTCCGCCAGGAACTTCTTCAAGTCGTCGAGGACGACGTCGACGGAGTAGGATTTTAGAATTCCGTGTGCCACGTGGCGGCTCTGTTCGACGCGGACGTCGAGGGCGCGGGCGCCGGCGGCGAGCTGGTCGTAGATAGAAAGGGTTTGGCACTCGGCGAAGGGGCGGGTGACGAGGGGGACGCCAATTCCGTTGGTGGCGGAGTCGTGGGTTCCCGGCCAAACGATTTGGTTGATGCGGAGGCGGTCGGGGCCGAGCTCCGACATCCACTTCTTGCGGTCGGAGGGTCGGAAGTCGGAGCCGGGAAAGGCGTCGCCGGCTGATTCGAGGAGGGACTGGAGGGTTTTCCTCTCCTCCGCGAGCTGCTTCCTGCCGTCGACGAGGTGCGAGACGGCGTCGGAGGCGTTCTTGGTGGCGGAGGAGGCGGTGTCGACGACGGACTTGCTGAGGTTGGCAACGGACTTGCCGATGTCGGAGATGTTGAAGTGCATGGTGGCCGGCCGGCGACGAGGAGGAGGAGGAGGAGGAGGAGCTGGAAACAGAGTGGTGTTTGTGGAAACAAGGAGGATGAGATGTTTTCTTTGGTTGGTTAAATAGAATTTGGGCTTATTTTTAACATACTATTTAAAATTTTAAATATATTTTTATTTATTTTTAATAATATAATTTTATTTTATTTTAAAATTTTTATTGATCATTTTTCTAAAATTGGTGAAATACAACGATGATCACTTGCCTACTCTACAATGAGAAGATATTTTTAGCTCTTATATAGTTGAGTTGGTTATGACGGAGCAGATTTATAGAAGAGGATAAGAGTTTGAATCTCGATGAAGTCGAGCAATACTCTTCTCTATTATGATCAACTACAATTTCTCGATTTACCTCTTCATAAATAGTCATGGGATATATATGGGACTGTTGGGGTGATAAATTTCATTTTTTTTACATAAGAGAAGATATTTCTGTATTTAATCAAGTATTTATTGATAGTTTTAATTTGATGAAGACATTTCTAAATTTGATGAATTATATATATTTTTTTAATTTAATTTGATGATTGATAAAATGTTTTTATTTTTATGAAATCAAATTAATTATTTTTAAAATTATTCTATTCGAAGAATTACATAATATTTAGATTATTAAAAATAAAAATAATAACGAAATGACAACTTGCGGAGTGGCCGGCCAGGACAGTAATTAATTATTGACATATGCGACTTTGATGTTCTCTAATTATATTTAATTAATTTGGAGATTTAAAAAATATTAGGGTGATGGGGTGTACATTGCACAATGATGTTACTGATGAACTACATTATAATTATTATATTTCATAATTAAATTTAGGTTGCATTTGAATATTTTATAAAATTATATATCTTAATTTTTAAAAAATTTCTATTTATTGCATAGATTTTATTTTTCCTAAAAAATAAAACGTGTCATTTTGTTAGATTTAAAATTTAAAATTCCAAATTAGTTGTAATTTAGATTAAATCACTTTAATAATATTTTTAAAAGGTGATAGAATTTAGGGGAAGAAAAATATGATTTAGATTTGCCACGTGTTTAATGAAATAAATGGATAGGAACGGGATAAGATCTTTCTTTGGATATCTACGTCCATCCAATCGAATTTAAGCATTATTTAACGGGTAAGAAAACGTTTTAGATTGGACGTTGATGTTTCTTTTCATTTTTAAATTTTTTTCATTTCAACTAAATAATTATGATATTTTACCGAATCTCACAAGTAAATTTCAATATTATCTAAATTACATATTTAATTTTCATATTGTATTTACAAATCATGACAAATCAAAATATATTTATAAAAATATTTTTGTTATATTTATGTCAATAAATCTAAATTTGATAGTGTAAATTGAGAATACCTTTTTAAATTTTTTACATAAATATATAAGGAGATTTTAAAAATTTATTAATTTTTCAATTTACATTAAAAATTTTAATTTTCAAATAAGAGAAATCTTAAGAGTCCATTAAGAATATCATAAATATAATAAAAAGAGTTTTAAAATTTAGTTAATTTTAAATGAAATTAAATGAGTATTAATTTTTGTTAGAAGTGATTCAGAATTTTTTAGATCTAATAATTATACAGATACTTGATTTGAATATTATGAAAATTAGATACACGTAATAATTTAAAATATTTTTTAAAAACCGAAATAATTATATAATGGATAATAATCAAAGCCATAATTAAAAAATTATAATGGTAGTTGGTCAATTCTAGAGCAAGTTTGATTTAACTAAATTATAAGAACAAATATTTAGCTACTTAAAATATTTAATAAACAAATTTAAACAACGATAGGCAACAATGAAAGTTCCCACCACTTATTTCAAGATTATAACTTGTTATAATCTTGAATTGAAAGTATCAATTGAGATGGTCTAAATGAACATTGAAAGGAAAAATAATTTCTTTTTTTTTAAACTTAAACAAGTCACAGTTTAGCTAATAATATTCCATACTTTGAGACTAATGTTCTGTTTCTTTCAATGTGCTGATTGAGAAAGGAAACGAATAATGTGGAAAAAAAAAGTCCACAGAACGGAGGAAGAGAAGAAAAACGAATCCCGTGGAAAGCCTGCGAAAACAAAGACAAACGATGGAAAGGAAAAAAAGGGAAAACAAAGCAAGTGTAAAGCTGCGAAATCACCGCAACGAAAAACGAAGTGTAAAGTTTGTCAAACGGGCAACGCACGTCAAATGAAGCAGATCAATCCGTCAAAAATTCATCGTATGACTAAATGAACTGACCCATTAATTTGATTAATTTGAAAATCTTTAATTCAACTCAATTTAAGACAGATTACAAATTAGATGAGACCAACTCACGGATCTATAAAAAATAAAAAAATATTAAAAATTTAAATTTGAACTACAATTTAAATAGATTAAATTGAAAATTTTAAATTTGAATTACGATTTAGACAGATCAAACTTACTACTCTAATATATTTTCTACTTTAATTTTAAATTTTGAAAAAAAATTTCTCAACTCGCTGACTAACTCAAGCCCGCTATGAGTTGACTCATGCAAGTCGCGATCCTAAGTGGGTTAATCCATCCGAACCTAATTTAAAATGAATTGAAAAAATATCAATCCAATCCACTTAAATTGTTTGATAGGATTAACCAGCCCAACCTAACCACTTACATTGTTTGATAAGATGAACCCAACTCAAATTGGTGGCTCTACTCAAGTGAGGCCGACCGAGACTCACAGTCGACCTGAACCAGCGGTCACGCAGGGCCACCCTATGCAATACCAACATGTGGTGCACTGTGTAATGCCACCTCCTGCAACCCCTTGTCCTTTTCCAACAATGCAACTAGAACTACCAGTGAATCGAATTAAATTAATCAAAATTTAATTCAAAATAATCAAATTTTTAAATAAAAATTAAACAAACTGAATTGATAAAATATCAATTAATTTCAATAAAAAAATTAAATTCATAAAATTTTAATTATAATTTTTAAATATTATAAAAAATTTATTAATTAATTAAAAATTTATAAATTCACTTATTTAAAAATTTATTGATTATTTTTTATTTTAATTAAGGAAATTTAATCAAATAAAAAATTTTAAAATCAAAATAAATCGAATTAATCAATTTTTTTTAAAAAAAATCAAAATTCTCAAATAATAAAATTGAATTTTTAAATTCGATTGATTTAATAGATTTGTTCAATTTAATTAAACTTTTACTCACACCTAGATGGCATAGGAAGGAATGACTTTCCGTCCAATTTGAGTATATAAAAAATATACAAAAATTGACTGCAGATGAATTCATAAATCCATCACTCTATTATTTTATAATAAATAAATAGCAACGGGAAGGATAAGTAATCCCTTCTTTTTCATGAAATAAACAAAAGAAAACTTTCGGTGGCAAAAACTTTTCTCAGTTTTCCAGTCCGTCCTCCCAAGTAAACATGACATAAAGCACGAGAGAGATAAGACAACAGAGTACACATGAACAAAGAAATCCAATTTAACTTACAACTCATGTGCAAAGAGATCAGACTACACTATACCAGAGGGAAGCCGTAGCACCAGTTGTCCAGCAACAATAACACTGAAATAAGTGAGAAAAGGAGAAATGAAAAGTGAAAGATAAGCAAATAATCCCTCACTAATAACAAATAGTTCATCTATTACCTCTTAACGTAGTAGTAGCAGAAATCAGCTAGGATGAAAGTTTGAACAATCTCAGCAAGAAGCACCATGGATGGCCACAAGCCATACCCCAAGGCTGTCAATAATCTTCCACGGGTATCAAGGACCTACAAAAAATGTGTCCATGGCTTTGAGAATATTCATTGTTGAAAGCAGCTATCAGGGAGAAGCAAGTTTGAAGGAATTAAGTTATTTTTTGATCTAGTTCTGCTATTTTCTACTTGCTCATTGTTACTTGAAGAACTAGATCCACAGAAGTGTCCCTTTGATGTAATTCTGAATTTTGAGTGATTTACTGACTAAAATATGGATATAGCTTGGAACTTAGTTATTACTTCAATACTGAATTAGAAAACCTAGTTCATAGGTAGTTTATATGCATACACTTTTGGAGTTGCAGATACATACATAGTTATCTGTTTGATAATCTATTTCTTGCAAACCATATTTCACAGGATGCTCGGCAAACATGATTTATCTGTCATGTTATTACATTTTCTCCATCCCTTTCAAAACTATTATGTTTCCCTGCATTTCTATCTGTCCAAGTAAACAACGCAACGGAAAAACTGATCACTCCCACTTTTGTCTGTGCATTAAGCTTCCATCTTATTTTTCATCATCTGAACTAAACAACACCGTACTGTCTACAAAAGGTCCACATCTTATGCAAGTTCATAATTCTGGAAGTGTTAATTTGTTACCCAAGCATATGTCCTCATTACACGGCGGGACTATGCTGAAACTTCTATGAACCATTTTGTGCAGGATACATGGAACAAAACTTTCAAGGTTTCTTTCCATCATCCCAGATTGGAAAAGGATAAAATTAGCCTAAACCTAATAGAGTAGCATTCATAAACACTACATGAATGCATGTAATCAATATCGTATTCATACAGATCTTCACAGATGGTTGAAATTAAGAAATATACTCTGATGTCTGAACAATGCTAATTTCTGATGTTTGCACAAGTAATAGAATTATGACCTTAATTTAAAACAGACGGTCACAGAAAATAAAGAAGCTACTTTAGTTGGTGCATGGGCAAGAAAATATCAACATCAATATTCATCATTTTGTGAGAAAATGACAGGCACATCAGCAAATAGACAACTCAAGACTATAAAGATGCTTCAAAACCAAATTTGATATACATGGAAATACTATTTAAAATAAGGTGGGGCGTAGTGAGATCTTTTCCCCACCGCTAAAATATAATATTTGAGGCTACGCTAGTAGGGCTTATGAACAACCAAACCACTATAATATGAAGAGAATCTTATTTATAGATTTTTTTTTCAAAACAATTACTATTTCAAAAAAAGACAAGCAATGACTGACAAAGAAATCAAGATGCAAAATATTAACAAGATCAACATGAAACAACAACCAGACCTGAAGGACCCAGTGCGCACAACTCAGAAATCTTGCGACGCCTAGAGCAAAAACATAGTGAGCTGTGAAAGGTTCTACAATCTGAAAAAGCACATTTGAAGAAATTAGAGAATTTTCTCTGGAAAGAATGCAGTTTAGGTCCTACCTTTGTGTTCTGCATCAATCGTAACTGGGGCAGTACTGAACCAGCTTCCAGGTAAATGCAAAAGGCCCAACAAATCCGATTGAATATATTATGGGATGTTGTAGGATGAATCACAAGGGCTAACAAAGCACAAGGCACAACCTAACCATAGAAATAAAGGTAATGCTTATCAGATCATGTAAATAAACTGGAAGCTGTTTTTGACCAACAGGGAGACGAGTTTCAAGAGCCTTTAAAAGATCATAGACTGTAAATATTGTTAAATCTAGACTAGAAATTTATTATTATGCGTGGCCTAAAGTTCTAAGCAACTAATTTGGCAGGAACTTTCAAACAAATTTAACAAACTCCAATTAGTTTACTTCATCGACAATATTATTTGTACAATCTTATCTAGACTATCACCATTCTATCTAAATTAATTGTTACCAAATCTATTTTTATCCCAGAATAATCAAACCCATCACACTAAGCCACTTTTAATTGCAACGTTGACTAAACATGCTATCCAAGCAAAATTACATGTGCATAACCAAGAAATCAAACAGCTTCAGGATAGGATGACACTAGGGCATCCAGTACGCTGAGCTATCTAATTTGACTAAACACTAATGCAGGAACACACTCCAAAATAGTTTGATCTTCTGGATGAATCATTATCAAATAATAATGCAAACAAGTGCAGTTTTAAATAAAGCACAATTTTCACCATTACAATTAGAAAAGGAAAGGATAAATCTACATTGTTTAGAGTTCAAGTATGTAGAGGATGTTTTATTGAATTAGGATTTTCATAATCTAGATCAGCTGTCTCACCACATAATATATAGCAAAGTTGTCCTTGGCCGCCATATAACTTGTCCTCAATTTAAAGCGAATCATATAAATGACCCAAAGTGTAGTAGCAAGAGTCGCAGTATCTAACACTGTATGTATATCATATTCCATTACGAAGCTGCAATACAGTCTAGCCGCTAAAAACAAGGCTGTTAAGTATTGAGACTTCAGTGAAAGTCCTGCATATTAAGAAAGTATATATATATATAAAACCTTAACAAATTGAAGCATCAAAAGAATAATAAATCATTCAAGTTACTAATAAGAAGGACGATTCAATTAAATACCTGAAAATGCATATTGGTAAAATCTTTAAAGATCAGAGGATCTGTTTCTAGAAAACACTTAAATGCACAAAGCAAGCGTATCACAGACTCCCAATAGAGGTTCAACGATTAAACATTTGAAAACAAAATTGGGAATCCTGCAGATGGAAAATTAAAAAATAAAAAGAAAAAGAAAAGCTTTTTGCCAAAAGATAACAGAGATCGATCATCAGAGAATTCAAGGCATGCTCTTTTTAATGGAAAGTTGAGAATTTCTTTCTAGTCATAGTTTATAGGTCATCTTCTACTTAAATTGGCCTTCAAAATCTCTACATGCACAATTAATCAAGTAGAAAGCATCAAAATTTCTAAAATATACTCCGACGACATGAATACCAATTTCACAAACCGAGAGAAGATTAAAACAAAGCAAACCAAAAACCAAAACATACAAGCGAAAAAACAAAAAGTCGAAAGAGGGCAGGCACCGGCGCAAGTCTTCTCCTTGGTGAGTTTATAGATTAAGACAGAGATTCCAACGGCATGCACAGCCTCAGCGGCGACGAACAGATTGTCATGGTCGTGGACGATGAAGCGAAGGAAGACCAGCGCCGCCATGCCGGCAACCACGCTGAGGAACGCCTTCACCTTGGGCGGCTGCCGCTTCACCCATGCCACCATCGCAGGGATCGGCCTCCTCGCGCCCTTCTTCATCACCAACGCCGCCGCGCCGATCGGCTCTCGCCGTCGAATTCCAACAAATAAAACAAAACAGGGCAACCGAGGAGCACTTTTTTTACCTCGCTTAGGAAACGGCGAAAGAGTGACAGCTCTCATTTATAGGCGAAGAAATTTCACTTAACACCCTAGAATTTGAGCCATTTCAAACTTTTGATTATGACAGAAATTTCTAAATTGTAGGGGGAAATTTTTTAAAAATTAAGATTTTTTTTAAGATAAGTAAAATTAATATAATTTTAAAGATTTTAAGTAGTCAAACTTGTTTATAAACTTTCAATGACAAAGTAATTTTTTAAAACACAAAAAAAGAGAAAAAATGAAATCAAAGAAAAGAAAAATAGTGTTGTTTGATGCACTACATTCCCTTGGCATTTGCATCATCTAATTATTGGAGCCTTTTTATATAGTGAGATATAAGTGCTCATGGCACTATTTTTAATTTATTGATAAAGAATTATTATTATTATTATTATGAGCAAAGTAAAAAAAAATCACTTTTTTATTAATCATCAAAAGAATGCCCCATTATATTTTTTATCTCGAGATAACAACTATATCATAGTTTAACTTCCGAAGGTGGAATCGTCACTCCATCGCCCTCACACGGTCAACCCTTCAACTATATATGAAGAGGTAAATCGAGAAACTGCAATTGACCATGATGGAAGAAGGATATTACCTCGATCGTGGTAAAAAGACCATCTATGTTAAACTATATCATAGTTTAACATCAACACTTGAGTTGTGGTAAAAGGACTAATGCATTCAGCAATCCAACAAATTTTCAAGAACTGATCCTTTTCCACTAGATTGAATGAAAAGCTTGTGCCCACAAAGAGGGCCATTCAACTAATTTTCAAGAACTGATCCTTTTCCATTGGATTGAATGAAAAGCTTGTGCCCACAAAAAAAAAAAAAGAATTCAAACTAATTTTCAAGAACTGATCCTTTTCCATTAGATTGAATCTTGATCATTTTTTTGTATGTAAAGCTCTTTTCTCAGTGATTCATCTGCAAAACCAAACAAACACCTGAATTAGATTGCAGGTTATTGGACTGATTGATTTGTTTGATAGAATTAATCATGATATATCATATTAGATTGTTGGCAAGAATATCATTTTTTTCTTCAAAATTACACATGAAAAGCGAATCTAAGATCAGAGTAAAGTTCACAAAAAAATCGGATCGATACTGTAATTAACCCACAATAAAAAATGCTGGAGCAACGAGTCTGAATCTGCATATAATTTTGTTTTCTTTAGTTAAATCTCAAGATAGATTAGATTGTGTAAAGTAGATGCAACATCTAAGGCATAGATTCACCGCTATGGGCAACACAAATTATACAAGTGAAATCCCATGTTCTTAGATTACAACTAATTCTTGAACAAAACGACCTTTAAGGATTTCAAGACAAGAGAAAGAAGAACACTCAGAGCGATGAACTCTTGCACTTCTCTGTCTGTATCTTCAGAGGGACAAATGTCAACATCCTTAGACCAATTGGATAAAGGAACACCGAATTTGTCAACAAAACCTATGCCCTCCTGAAGTTTGATCCCACATGATGTATGAGCTAACTGGGAATTGCCATGATTCTAGCTTTAGATTTCAGGTAGGTAAACAAAGTTGCAGTAGTTTTAACCCTGCGCAAAAGAAGTTCTAACTCCTCCTTGAAGTTCTAACACCTAATGATTTAGTTTTCGAAGTCCCACATACGTTTTTGGATGGAAATTCTTCATCCTTTTCTTTCTGACTATGCTCTCATAGTTTTGTTGTTATTGTTGCACTTTGCAGACTGGTTTTTGGCAATGCTTAGCCAGCTTACAAGTGTTACAAGACCATGGAATTGAACAAGTCAGAGATTGAGCGGTTGCGTTTCTGCTGCCATTATTGGTCAGACAAGCTTTTTCTGTATTACCATATTAAATTCCTCTGTGTGTTTGGATAAACAAACATGACATGAACAATTCAATTCCTTTTCAGGATTCTAGTTGCATTATGATTACAATACAGTGTGCAAATTAAAGGGAAGTTCCCAAAAAACCCTTACTTGATTTAGGGCGAGGCTTTGAACATGGCGGAAGGGGGCAAAGGAGCGGAGTCGAGCTGGTAGAGGCCGAGCGCAGGGCCGACGAAGCGGAAGAGGATCCACCCTCCAGCGATGACGAAGATCAAGGCGTAGGCGATCTTGTTGAGCCAGAAGAGGAGACCCTTCTCTCCCATGTAGAGATCCACCGCCTTCTCGCCCGGCGTCATCGCCTCCCAATCCTTCCTGGGCGGGGGTTGCTTCCGGGGGGCCCTCTGCTGCTGCTGCTGCTCCTCCTGCCGCCGCACCCGCGACCGGGACCGGTACTTGATATTGAGCGCGGGCGGAGAGGGGGCGGAGGGAACCGCCGCGCTCTCGGCCTGCCTGTCGCCGGCGTCGGTGGCGTCGCCGTCGGTGGTTGCTCGGGGAAGGAGAAGGCGAGGACGGGGGGAAAGGCGGGGTCTTGGGACGCAGCACGGATTGGGAGAGAGGGATGAAGGATACAGCAATCTGGAATCCATGGCTGCACTTCGCGTTCTCTTCACTCACACTTCACTGGTTTGAGGCACATCCAATCTTATCCTTACCTGGTTAGTTTTACATTTTTGCCCACAAACTCCATAAAATTAGTAAATTCGATGGACTCATTTGCAAAAGGTAAAATTCGTCATCTTAACGGCTTTACATAATCGGTCTCACGGTCATCTATGAAGAGGTAAATCGAAAAACTACAGTTGATCTCACGACCATCTGTGAGGAGGTAAATCGAATAACTACAGTTGGTCACAACAGAGGAGGATATAACTATGCGTCGAAATTTGAACCCTTGTTTTCTTCTGCAAGTTTGTTCCGTCATAATCAACTCAATTATGCCCCAGAGCATTAATGACGGACTCATGATTGAAGGCAAAGTGCCTTTAAATGGTTCTTAATTTCAGTTTTTATTCCTTTAACCATAATTTTTTTACAAAAGGTGAAATTCGTCATCGAACGGTTCCACACGGTCGGTCCCACAAGCTTTTACCAATCTTTGACATTATTGATCCATGATTAACTTATTTTTCAATTGTTAATGAACACTAATCTTGACATTGAACTAACCAATACATAATTAATGACCTTGTCAAACTTTTACCAAGTCAATATGATTCTTCATTAAGAAAGCATGAAATAACAATTAATTACCTTGCACGACTTTTTACCAAGTCAATACGTTTAATCATTAACAAAGGACGAAAATGTAACCATCAATTATTGTGTCGACAATAAAGTTGTGAAGATAAGATTGATATTTAATAATAATAAATTGACGTTTTTGAATATTTAAATTTGAACTAAAACTTTTTTATATACAAGGAGGAATGAAACTATTCGTGAATATTTATATACAATTTAGGGATTTTTTATTATTATAAAAATAAAGAGCGTCTTTTAAAATTCTCCCCACGTATTTTATTTTAATTTTTGAAACGTGTTTTAATAACACAGAACAGCCGCCGAACCAACCGTGGGACGCCACGTAAACATCGTACGTCGGTGTCGCATCGCCACGTCGTGTGTAAGATGTGGGGAAAAGACTGCGGTTGGACGCAGAATACGTCATCTGCGACGATATCCCGATGGCGTCACCTGCGTTGCGTCACCCACTCTTTCACCGTTTTTCAGATACGGCCGATGCGCGACGGGCCCACACCCACCGTGTCCTGTCCCGAGTCCCTTCCTCTCTGGTCCCTTTTTATACCAGAGCGGTCTCCAACTCCGTTCGTCGATCTATCTCGTTCTGTCACTCGGCGATGGCAGAGACGGTGGAGCTCCCGGGCAGGCTGGCGATCCTCCCCTTCTGGAACAAGGTCCTCTTGCCCGGCGCCGTCATTCGAATCCGCTGCACTTCGCCCAGTAGGTAATCCCCGTTCTCCCAACCGGTTCTCCGAGCATGTTGCGTCGATAGGACTAGAGTTCTTGCTTCGAGTCAGCTAAATTTGGGGCTTTTGTTGTACTTGTAGTATTTTTTGAGTCATGTGGCTTTGGATACTGTAGTTATCGATTTAGGTGTCTATAACATGTGGTTTCCGGGAGTCATGGTACTGGTATGTCGTGATGCAGTGTGAAGTTGGTGGAGCAAGAACTGTGGCAGAAGGAAAAGAAGGGATTGATTGGCGTGCTTCCAGTTAAGGGCAGTGAAGATGCTATTGTAGGTTCGTTGTTATTTTCAGGTTATTTTGGTTGTCCTTTTGCCATTTTGTAGATAATGTGCATCTGAGAAAGGGAAATTTGGTCTTACGTTTGAGTATTTGTAGGTATCGGGAGTGATTCTTGGGAACAGGGTCGTAAGGGAGAACCAATTGCAACTGGAGTTTTTCACAAGCAGGATGCAAAGAGACCAAGGGAACTTGCTCACTGGCATAGCAGGTTGGCGCATAGATGTATTCATTTTCCCTGAAAATTTCACGTTTTTTAAAATAAAAACTTCATTTTTTTTATTAGACAGCCGCGACTCATTTAGTTTTAACTTGAAATTTTAGTCAATTAAAGTTTGTCGTTGGTTATGCTCTAAAAAGTTGGTTTTGCTGTAGTTTTACTTTGTGGATTGCCCATAGCACTCATTTCTTTATGTATTTGATAAAAATAATATGCATCTCTTTTTGTTTCTTAAAAGATAGTCTTAAAAAAAAAGTATCTATGTTAAGCATCGTCTTCTTTTTTTGATGGATGAGTGGAGTTGAATGTTAATGGTTGTAGAAAGATGAAAGTATTCTCTTTTCTGGCATGGCACCATGTATACTTTGTGAAAGTGTACCAATCGGCAAGGCCAAATGCTCCAAAGATTGCAACATAAAACTTTTTTAACATAAAAAGGAGCAATTTGAATGTTACTTATCTGTCTTTCTTCCATTGTTTATCCAATGTGCAAGATTAATGTACATGGTCAATTGACCTTTATCCATCCCAAGCATCGAGATATAGACAATGCATACCTTTTTACATTTGAGAGTTACATGAGATTGGTAGATTAAACTAGGGATTCCTATCATCATTAACTTGGTTGAATGATTATATAGAAAACTTTATCCAAATAATTGCTCATATTAACCGGGTAGTTCTATTGAGAATAGCTAATTGATTGTCATTTCATTTGTGAACCAAACAGATTCTGTTTTCTTCATGTATTAACAACTTTCAGACACATATATTTAAATATTTTTGTTGCCTATAGAATCTTAGTTATCAAATTATGATTTTAGGGGAGTAGCTGCTAAAGCACTGCACCTCTCTCAGGAAGTTGACAAACCAAGTGGAAGGGTTATCTATATTGTTGTTCTCGAAGGCCTATGCAGATTTAATGTTCAGGAACTCAGTGCAAGAGGAATATATTATGTTGCACATATCAGCAGTCTTGATTTGTCTAGTGCTGGTAAGGCAAGCACGCCATTACCTAATACATTTGTTCCAATTGGTTCATTCTTTTACTATTTTAATGACTTATATTCTAAGAAAGATAGGGTTCTTTGGGCATGGTATTTCTGATTCTGCATATGCATATTCCAAGAAAAATTATGTTTCTTTCTTTATGGTTGATTCTATATTTCTCTTTAGGATACACACACTTTCTACTTAACCATCTTAGCTTGTGTTGTTATTGTTGAATAATGGACAATAGCCTGAAGAGTAAAGTTATTTTCTATGTCAATCATATGTATTAGTATCAGGTTCGTCAAGATAATCTTTTCTCATAAGTGATATCAGATGTAAAAATTATCATATGCATGACCAAAAAACATTTTTCTTCATGATTCTGAAAACATCTCTTCATTCTCTAATACTGCAACAAAAATATAGGAAATTTAACTATAGTATGTGGTTATGGTTGATGAAGAATTTATCTGCATGAAAGAAGAAATCTAATAAAAAATTGGTCTGCCTTGAACAATAATACTTGAGAAGGTGTGCTTGCCCTTGACATCCAATCATCAGTCTTCTTATAGAATAAAAGACCTACCGTAAGTTTGTGTAATTATGTAATTCAGTTACATTTTGCCTTCAAAACTTTTGTTGTCAGTTCCTTTCATAGTACTTATCAACTCATATATACTAGTGTTTGATTTTTTGGGAATGCAACCTAAAATTAAAGACATTTCTAAGAATTGTTTTCCTTTCATCTTTCTCAATATACAGGGCAGAGTGAAGTGATTATTCCATAGTAAACTTACCAATAGCTCTGATAGAATCTTGCTAGCACGTGCGCATTCTATGGAAAGTGCAATCTGCCTTTGTAGTTATGCAATAAACTGTATTTCTAAGTGCCTGTTCAATCTGATTTGTGAACCAAAGGAACAGATAGTCCTATGAGACTCCGACTAGTGCAAGGTCTATTCAGACTTATCCTTGCACTAAAGTAGATGCTTAAAAATATGGTTTTCATGAATCAAACTTATTGTCTTAGGCTTTTGTGCTTTATTGACACTCCTCCAAGTGTACCTTGACAATACTTCCTGGTAGAATTTTTTTTTTTACTTTTTGTAAAAATAGGATCGAAAAAGAATGTTCATTCTGTGCTTCTATTGAAATAGAGGTTAAGATACAGACCTAACATCTTAAAACAGCAACAAAAAAAAAGCATGTCTGACATCAATCCAAAAAACTATCACCAGAAACATTGAATAGAAAGAGCATATCTGATATGTACAATCCAGGTGATCATGTAGCTAAAGAACAATCATCGATCCCAGACTACGCTTCTTGGTAGGTTGTTTCTTCAAGGGTTTGGAGCTTCAAGTGTAGAAAAGTTTCTTAAGAGAAGTCATTTTGCCAGTATCCTATTTAGAAGCGCACTATCTGCATCAGAAGCCCTTACTCCTTGAGAGAATGTACCCGGAAAATATAACACTTAAGATTTTTCTTTATTTTAGTACATCCTCACAACATTATAATAAATAACATTGTTTAGTTTTGTTTTAGCTTTTCTATCTCTATATTCAAACATGCTAGAGGTGCTCCTTGGTATGTGTAACAAGCTATAAAATTTCTTTGTTTTTTCGTGGATTTCCCAGGTTGTTAATATGCCTATAAATCTGAGTTGTTACTACTAGTGCTGAACTGTTCACTTGCATATGCATTTTTCTTATGGAAAATCCTTCTGCGATTGTGGTGCATGCTAATAACTAAAATTTTCATGATTGTTCTCCTTCCTGCTTAGAGTTGGAGCAAGCAGAACAAGATCCAGATTTCATTTCATTATCTCGCCAATTTAAAGCTACAGCTATGGAGCTCATTTCTCTTCTTGAGCAGGTTGGTGTTCTACCCTGAAGGTCTGTCTTCACGATCATTAAATTTTTATTGTGTTAGAATTAAGGTTTGATTGTGTGCATGGAGAAATGGTTTAGTAACAGTAAAGGCAACACAAGCCACCTCCTTTTTCTGTTTTCCTTTAATATGCTATAATCACTAATCTTTTGAACTGGAATTATGTCTGAGTTATAAGGAACGTCTTCACCCTTATTCTATGATATTTTGCTAAATGGGCCGTTCTATTGCTGTGTGGATTGGTCGTTTCTCTCAGTAATATTTGAAGGATTTCGTTTACTTTTGCCCTTTGAAATTGTTTCATGTTCGTTTAAGTTAGTCTTATATCACCAGCTGCTTGTTTTTGCTTTATCTGTTAGTTTGTCATAGCTTATTATGTAGTATTTCTCACTTGCTCTTGCTAACTATTTGCAGATGCATAAACTTGAGGGTAAGAAAAGATTTCTCCTGGATACAATTCCTGTGCATAGGCTGGCAGACATATTAGTTGCTAGCTTTGAAATAAGTTTTGAGGAGCAATTATCGATGCTTGATTCTGTTGATTTAAAAGTGCGATTCTCTAAGGCCATGGAACTGGTGGACAAACATATACAGGTCAAGTTCACTATCTGTGTTTTAACCATCATTTCTAGCATCTCAATATACTCCTGAAGTTTTATGTTTTTTAAATTGTACAGCAACTGCATAATCCATCAAAATTATAAAATACCATATCATTGATTTTTAAGAAGTCGAATATCCTATGTACTCAACCTGATTACTTGGTTTATCATATATACTTAACCCAATTACTTGGTGAACAGTCAATTCGTGTGGCAGAAAAGATAACTCAAAAGGTCGAGGGTCAGTTATCTAAGTCCCAGAAAGAATTTCTTCTCAAGCAGCAGGTTTGTATCTTTATATACTGATCACATTGATAATGTCTACTAGTTTGTCAACAATTGCTCTATTCTCACACAACTTAAATAATCGTTTACTAGATGAGGGCTATAAAGGAAGAACTTGGTGATAATGATGATGGCGAGGATGATGTGGCTGCCTTGGAAAGGAAGATGCAAAATGCAGGAATGCCTCCTAATATATGGAAGCTTGCTCAAAGGGAACTGAGGTTGGTTTTCAAATTGAAGTAATGATTTATCATCAACTTGCCATGTGCATGTGAGACTACGATCAAACTGTATGTTGAATTTTCTTCTTCAGTACAGACTGCATATCCTACCGTTGTTGTAATGGTACCAAAAAAATTTTCTTTCCACCCACTCATTTCTGTGAACATCTCAATTGCTGACATGGAAGCTTTCTGAGCCATTCCTGAAAACTCAATTCCTTATTCATTGCATATCTTTTATTAAATTCCTGCAATTTCTTAATTTCTCCCTATACCTTTGGTTGCCTTTGTTCAACTAGGGAAGAGTGTTCAAACTCTAGCAGTATGAGAAGTTGTGCTCTTATGTACTACGTCTGTTAATCAGAGTCATAGATAACTTGTACATAAAGTATGTTCACCCATAATCTATTGGGAGAAAAAAAATAGCATTATTGTACTTTTCCAAACATATCGAATAAAAGCTTAATAGCCTTAAAAGAATTTTTATTTCTCAATTTATACAAATTTCCTGTCTTCTAAGCTATTTGATGCAAAAGATGTAACTATTAAAACTTTCTATGCAGACGCCTAAAAAAGATGCAACCTCAGCAGCCTGGATATAACAGTTCATGTGTATATTTGGAACTTCTTGCTGATCTTCCTTGGCAAAAAGTTAGTGAAGAACCTGAACTTGATCTTAAGGCTGCCAAAGTGAGTCTTGACCGTGATCACTATGGGTTGCTTAAAGTTAAGCAACGGATCATTGAATATCTAGCTGTTAGAAAGGTTATGTCTTATCCTTGTTTCCTGGTTATGTTTGCTTATCCTTAACACTATTAGCATCTAACAAGAGTCCACACCAGTGACACAAATATACTACTATTTTTGCAGCTTAAACCAGATGCACGAGGTCCTGTGCTTTGTTTTGTTGGTCCTCCTGGAGTTGGAAAGACATCATTAGCATCATCAATTGCAAGTGTCCTGAGTAGAAAATTTATACGGATATCTCTGGGTGGTGTGAAGGATGAAGCTGATATCAGAGGTCATCGAAGGACATATATTGGAAGCATGCCGGGACGACTTATTGATGGATTGAAGGTTTGTTTTAGGACATTATGCCATTGCAGTTCTATTTCTTTATTGTCTTTTCAATTATAGATCTTTGAGATTACTTTTGAAGTGACTAGTGTTATAGCTCTCATGGATCAAAAAAATGGGATGGACACAAATGACACATACCTCAAACACTTCATTGCTTGTCAACTGTTGTCATCTTCCGCAACTAGGGTTTTGCTGCAGCAGCTTTGTCGGCTTGCGATCTCATCTTCTGCAAGGGTTCCTGTTGGAGCTTAGTGCACATTATTCCTTCCACATTCCTTCTGTTTCTTCCCTCAATTTCTTCTAATGATTGGTGCCGATTGGTACCACCTTGGTAAACCCAAAACCTCAATGTGGAATAAGACTTCAAACCTTGCGTGAACCTTTAAACCCATTAAATGTTTCGCTATTTACTTATCTCGATTATCCCAACAGCATAGATCTCTTATGTTCCATGAGGTAAGCCACTTTTTCTTTGGTTCTTCTTGATTCCACCCTCCTCATTTGTGCAACAGACACCACATGTCGGGATACTAATGCAACATTGGTACTTTTTGTTCCAGCTAGAATCGGGAACCTAGGCTTGGAATAAGACTTTAAACCTTAGGATAGAATATATATGTTGTTTTTTTCCTTTCCTTATTTGTGATTTATGTTTTTTGACACCATCACGTGTTCTAATATTTGAGAAAAAGGCAATTATTGCTAACAATACATAAAACTCATATAGCTGTAGGATCATATAGGCTGCCTTTTTGTTTGTATACATCGTCTTTTGTCATTAGCAATCCTTTAATTTCATGAAATAAAGGTTTTTAAGAGTATTAAATGCCATGTCATATTCCCAGAAAGAATTGAAAACAGTTATGACCTTAGCAGGCCAATTCTGGTACCTTGCCTTCAAAACTTTTTCATCTGACCTTCACTGGTGCAGCCTTTGCAAATTCTGAGTTGTCCTAGCTTCATGGTTTATTATATTCTCATTTAGTAGCCTCTGTAAATTATTCATGTCCACCAAATATGTTTGATTACCTATTGGCTTGTTGTTTCACCTGACATACATCATCCATATTTCATTTAATTAATCTGCAGAGAGTGACTGTCAGCAATCCAGTTATGCTGCTTGATGAAATTGATAAGACGGGTTCTGATGTCCGGGGGGATCCAGCATCAGCATTGTTGGAAGTTCTTGATCCAGAACAAAATAAAACTTTCAATGATCAGTATCCTCACTTATGCTGCTTGATGAATTTCTATTGCATACGACTTCCCTACTAGCTGGATGGATACATTTAGTAAAATACTATTTAAATAGGATTAATTCTTATTTTTTTTATTGCAAAAATTCCTTAACTTGTTTTTCAGTTATTTGAATGTTCCTTTCGATCTATCAAAGGTAATTTTTGTTGCAACTGCAAATAGAGTTCAACCTATTCCTCCTCCACTCTTAGACCGAATGGAAGTCATTGAGCTTCTTGGCTATACACCTGAAGAAAAACTAAAGATAGCTCTCAAGCATCTTATACCAAGAGTCTTAGAGCAGCATGGACTAAGCTCTCAGTTCCTTCAAATTCCTGAGGTATATTTTCATCAAATTTAGGTTTGTTAGATTAGAAACAAACTTCTTCAGCTGCTGAAATTTTTAATATAGGTATCTAGTATGAAAGTTTTAACAATTTTAGGCATAAAAATGTTTTTTCTCACTAGAAATCAAACAATTCAATAGTTCCTTTTATAATTTTGATCTTCTTTAGGTGTATATGACAAAGATGATACTACTAGTAATTCTGCATTAAAAATTCTAATTTTTCTTTATGTTCACTAGTATAATTCTAGTTATGTAAAGAACAATCATTATTGTCATGTGAACGGTAGCATAACTTTTTTAATCACTTGGAATGTGCATGGAACTTTTTGCAAATATGTATGTTATAGGTAGATATAAAATGTTTATGTGAATATGTGATTATGTATAGTGGTTAGAAAAAATTTTGGCATGAATAAATGTATGTGTGTGTATATAATAACATCATTTTATGACTTATTTGTTGTCTGTTTCACAAAAATTTCTGTGATTCACAAAGTCTTAACATTAATCAGCCCATATATCTGGAATAGCACACATGACTTCTAGTTGTCCGTGAAACATGCTCCTTATCAGTCTAATTTAAAGGTACATTTATGATTTTTTTTCTTTCGGTTACCATTCTCTTTATCATAGTCACTGGTCTTTACTGGTGGAGGAAGCTAGGCATCACATGTATGCGCAGAGTGGTAGTTCATGTTTGAACAAAGTTTTTCTGGCATTAGACTTTGTTATAAAATTTTACATGTTTCTAATATTTATGTGCAGGGCATTGTGAAACTAATTATTCAGAGATATACTAGAGAAGCTGGTGTTCGTAATCTTGAAAGGAACTTAGCTGCTCTGGCTCGTGCAGCTGCTGTCAAGGTTGCTGAAAAAGACTATATGGTTCAGCTTGGCAAAGACAATCATCCAAAGACTTCTTTGATGAACACCAGGCTTGTTGATGCTTCTGAAGTTGAAATGGAAGTCATTCCTCTGACTATCAACAGTCAGGGAATATCAAATTCTTTCTCAAGTGCCTCAGTTATGGTAATAGATGAGGCTATGCTGGAAAAAGTGCTTGGGGTAGCGGCTTTTATCTTAGACAATCAAATATTTTTTATACTTTCTATTCAGCTTTATCTGGTCTTCAAAATACTTTTCTAAAATATAATTAGCTGAAAATTGCAGCCTCCTAGATTTGACGAGAAAGAAACTGCTGATCGTGTAGCTACTCCAGGAATAGTCGTCGGTCTTGTCTGGACAACCTTTGGTGGTGATGTTCAGATTATCGAAGCCACAGCAATGGTGGGGAAGGGTGATTTGCATTTAACAGGGCAACTTGGAGATGTTATTAAAGAATCAGCACATATAGCTCTAACATGGGTATTTTTCTTGCTTGATGCATCTACCTCTTGTTGAATTAATTCATTTTGCATCTACCCCTTTTCTTGGGATAGCATAATGGAAGATTGAATGACATTCATGTTAACTTTTAACTTATAGTTTAGAATCCTTGAATTATTGTTAAATCTTCTTTAAACTTTATGCATAGAGACTGAGACACATCTCATGAGAATTCCTTTAGGACATTCCAAAAAGCCAAATTTCGTTCCTGCATCAAAAAATCCAAAATATGATGGCCATCAAGTAAATTCAAGCTACACTGCAATTTGTTTCGAGGTTATCCAACACACATTCTGAATTCTGTTGCAGTTCCACATATTCTCTTTTTTGAACTGCACAATTGCTTGAAGAACATTGCATCCATATACTTATCTTTTTCAAACAAGTAATAAGTTGTCATCGGAACTCTTGTTCAATACTTCTGAATCATACTTACTGGAACATTTCTGAATAATACAGAAAACTGATCCCATCTAAATTGCTGCTAATTCAAGTCTTTACCCTACTTCTAAAATCTGTGCTGTTCACAGGTGCCTAAAATATTTTAAAGAACGAAAAGTTTCATATATCGAATTATATCTCATTTTTATACATAACAGGTGAGAGCAAGAGCAGCAGATCTCAATCTGTCAACTGCTGGTGATATCAGTTTGCTTGAGAAGCAAGATATTCATATTCATTTTCCCGCTGGTGCTGTGCCGAAGGATGGTCCATCTGCAGGAATTACTTTAGTAACAGCCTTAGTATCACTATTCAGCCAAAGGAAAGTTAGAGCAGATACTGCAATGACTGGAGAGATGACCCTCAGAGGCCTTGTTTTACCCGTTGGCGGTATCAAGGATAAGGTTGGTGCTACGATAACTAAGTTTTGTTTCACATTTCTTTCGAAAAAAAAGAAGTTAAACAATCCCTTCTCTTACTGAATTATTTTCTTAGTTGTTATATGATATCACACCTTCACTTTATTACTAGTTCTGATAGGAATATTTGGTTACTTCATAAGGTACTGGCCGCAAATCGGTATGGTATCAAACGAATAATATTGCCTGAACGAAACTCAAAGGATTTGGCTGAAGTTCCATCAGCCATTCTTGCCGGCATGGAGGTAATGCATGCTTGCCTTCATATAAATGTTCATCTTTTGCTTAACCTTCTATGATGCACATACACTTCATGGATTGATGTAGTTGTGCAAATTTTGCACCCACACTTAACCTGACGATGCTTTGTTATCGAAATCAAAATTGTGCCAAAACTGGCCTTAAGATAATACCTCCAATCAGTTGGCAGATTTTTAGTCCATCAGTTGTTTCAACAAACACCTTGATGAACAACATTGTGCCAAAATTATTCTATATGACACCAATACATTCAAAGATCATATCGATAATTTGTCACAATTTTAATATAAAATGTTGTTTTTAGGTGCTTTCAGATGGTAGAGGTTATCGAAATTGGAATTCCTCGATTAGCAATGACAGTGATTGAATGCTCATACTTGTTTAGCAAAATTCTATGATTCTTGATAATAGTATAAATTGCTACGCAGAGAAGTAAAATTACTTCAACGATCACTATATACTTTGCAGATACTGTTGGTGAAGCGCATTGAGGATGTGCTAGAGCATGCATTCGAAGGTGCAAGCCCATCGAAACCGGCATCAAAGTTATAGCACTGCCTCACTCTACTTTGAAGAGCATATAAGTAGGCGAAGATGGAGCTACATCTTCGACTTCCACTTGCAATTCCTTCCTATCGAGCGATGAGGAACAGACATCTCTTTGGGTAGGCAACTGGTGGCTTGCACAGTTGCACATGGCATATCGCCTGTTCATATGTATCTAGAGTTCATATACCTTCTTTGGCAGTTAGTCCATCAGTGAAATAAAGTTTAATTATTATTGTTGTATGCCTTTTCTGGCAGTAACTTCACAATCCGAAATTGTATCTTGAAGGTAAAAATCAAGTCTTTCGGAACATAATTGAGTTAATTACGATAGAATAGATTTACTGAAGTGACAAAGATCAAATCTAGATGAAACCAAAGTAATGCCTTCCTCTATAGTGGCCAACTACAACTTTCCGATTTATCTCCTTATAGATGGTCGTGGAGCTAACCGTGTGGGGCCACTAGGATGATAGATTTTATTTTTTTATTGAAAAATTGAATTAAGTAAAAAATCAAAAGGTATCTTTTTTTATTTTAAATCGTAAAAAGGTATTCTATTTTAATTTTTTAATCAAAAGGGGCATCCCATCCTGCATAAAATGACATAATTATTTTCTAATACTGTTCTCATTATTATCTAACATATATCTCCCATATAACTTCTAAATCAGTCGGACGCATTATAGCTACTATGGTATCATAGCTATTATAACTGTAATAGTTATAACAATTATGAAATTGTAATTGTTATAGCATAAAAATAACTTTAAAAAGATTAATTTTTGAAGTCTAACAAATCTTTAAATAATATTTTTTAGATATCAATTACATCCAATAACTAATGTAGATGTCTAAATAAATTTCAATATAATATATTATATATTCTATGATTCACTCTAACATAAAAATTATGAATGTGTTCTTGATTCAGGATTTAAATTAAAAATATAAAAGAGAAATAATAATAAAAAATTAAAAATAATATAGTAGAAAATAATTGAATAATTATACACACAGATAAAAATTCTTTTTTATAAAAAATAAAAATGAAACGGGACTCCACAAATAAATGGAATCCTTTTGATTTTTGTCCATTCAAACAAGAATAGGCAGGGCTGCTAGACTAATTCGACTGAACTCGAACTCAAATTGGACCGTCATGAGCCCGGTCCGGTTTATGCCGAGCCAGACCTGGCCGTCTGAACCGGTCGACACGTGTACTCTCAGTCGGTCTTAAATCCTCCACTCTCTCTCTCTCGCTCGTCACTCCTTCGCATCTTCTTCTTCTCGTCCTGCTGCTCCTCCGCAGCTCGGAACAGAGAGATGAGCGAGAAGAGCAATCGTGCCCCCCGCGGCGCCCGCCTCCTGCTCCTCTCCCTCCTCCTCTTCCTCTTCCTCGCCGGCCTCACCGCCCTCATCCTCTACCTCGTGTACCGGCCCTCCACCCCCCGCTTCTCCGTGATCGCCGCCGCCATCTACGACCTCTCCAACGCCTCCTCCTCCTCCTCCCTGCCCACCGCGCTCTCCACCAGCATGCAGTTCACTCTGCTCATCCGCAACCCCAGCCGGCGCGCCGCCGCCTTCTACGACCACCTCTCCGCCTACGTCGCCTACCGCGGCCAGCCCGTCACCCCGCCGGAGCCGCTCCCGCCCGTCTTCCAGGACCCCGAGAGCACGGTGGCGGTGTCCCCGGTGCTGGGCGGCGGGTCGGTGCCCGTGTCCCCGGACGCCGCCGCGGGGCTCGCCGCCGACGAGGCCTACGGCATCGTGGGGCTCCGACTCCTGGTGGTGGGCCGGGTCAGGTACAAGGCCGGCCCGTTTAGGGGCCGCTGGAACGGCATCTACGTCCGCTGCGACGTGCTCGTCGGCTTCAAGAAGGTGCTCGCCGGTCCGGTTCCGCTGCTCGGCGAACCGGACTGCGACGTCGACATCTGAACCGGCTCCAGTGCTTAAGCTTAGTTAATCGCATGTTAAGAAAGACAAAAACAGGCTGTAATTTTAATGTGCTTAAACCGCTGTTTCATATCTCTTCTATAACTCTGCTGCGTCGTAACCAACTCAGCTATACTTCGAGAGCCGTTGTTTCATATCAATCAATAAACAAGTCGTTCCCTCAAAACGTTTATATTTTGAGAAATGATACTTACCATGAAATGGTAAGTATGAAAGCATGACACTCACAATTGCATGTAGTAGGTCCCACTGCATGCCAGTGGAATCCACTGTCAATGTGAGTATTATGTTACGATTTTCATGATTTCATGTTGTGTATCACCACTCTTATATTTTCTATGATTTTTCTCGAAACAAAACAATGAAAACTCCTTTTCCAGAAATTTCTACAATTTTCTTCTTTTATGTCCAAGAACACAGTGCTCAGAAGAATCCAATTCTTCAACTTTCAATCTCGAATCCACTATGTTTAGTGCATGGAGATCAGAACAAGAATAACAACTTACTTTGCTTGGAGCATCCATTCATGTTCTCTACCTCAATCCCAACATTGTCTTCCTTTTGCTATTATGAGGGACCCTGTAAACACAACTTTAGGAGCTCAATTGAAGGCCATCAAGATTGAATGATCCATTCTAATCAATGAAATTTACAAAAAGTAAGGTGAGGTAGAATTCAATCAATGATCACACTTTGGTGGGCACAGAATCTGATGCCCTATGAACTACTAGTGTGTGATGATGACTGCAACCACAATGCTTTCTTCCTTTACTAGTTTATGGGGCTTTACTAAAGAATTGATGGAAAACACAGTGCTTCTTTCCTGGTTTTTTGGCTTTACCAAAGAATTGATAACCTACCAAATCAGATAACAATCAAGAAAAACAATTGATAACATAAGAAATGAGGTATCTCATTGTATTCGAGTGAAACTCTATCCACCAGAAGTGAATTTTTCTAAAGGTTTCCCTCTCCTTCCCCATATTTTTCAGACAGCTAGAATTTGAAAGTAATCGAAAGTGAAAGAAGCATTTTGTCTACAAAGTGATGTAAAAGACAGTAGTTTTATTTAGTGATGGATCCGAAATCATGCCTGTGTAACATTAGTGATACTTCAAGGTATACTTCAGTCACTCAATTTAGGAGTTCCAGGAACATGAACAATCTACTTACCAACTAAGACAAACATTTTTCATAGAGAGAAATCATAGAGTACATACTTTTTGTCATGCTCCACCATCTCACTACAACTAATCTTTCTTGGCGAGAAGCTTAGTTTAGCTAGTTCAAAGAAAAACAGAATATCTAATGTGTTCATACACGAAAATGTGTTACTGAAAAAAGAAACAAAATGGATAATAAGATGCATCCACAAGGAGATTAGAAACAGTTAAATAAATAAACAATAGTGGATTTAGAGCCACTACAGAGTAATAACAATGCTATCAGTTTCTGTTTTAGGGGTAATAATTACCTGACAAGAACCAGCCCTCAAACAAAGAACTTGCTAATGTTTTATGGTAAAAACATTAAAATGGCATCACCAACTTACGATAAATAAGTCATGTTCCTTTAATCTTCATGGAACTACACTCATTCAAACCATGGGGAACAGGGATGATCATATGTCTTTTACACATTATTTGATGGAGAATATAAATTACAAAACACCTTACGCTATCATTGGCACACATATTCACAATAAGTACCCCCAAACATTTCAAATGCTTAAGCAGTTTGATACAGTGCAAAAGCTAAAAGTATAAAAAATACAACAGAATTACCAAATAGTAACTGACAGATTGCCAAAATGGAGCCAAATTTCAATCTTTAGAATAAGGCTGTCATTCACATACGATATTAGAATACAAGAAGACTTTGATCTACTCCATAACATATATGTTGGGAAATATACAAATTCAGATTGAAAATTTAGCCAGTCAACATAATCAAAATATTATATTTGTTTTGTAGAAATAAAATGACAAAATGGATCCTTTGTTCTGATGTTTTACTCAGCACTCTTCTCTTAGATAATACAACATTTGGATAACTAAGCATGAGATTTCCTACAAATTTTTTCTTTCTGTAGTAAACTACCAATGGAACTTACTCTATAATTTGAAATTTGAATTTGTTTGAATAATTTCTTTGAGTTAGAAGTTTAAGTTAATAGAATTTCTATTTGTTTAGTAAATTATTCCCACTAATCATTTTTCTCTCTTTATTTGTTCACAACTTCCTATGAATCTATAAACAACAGTTCTAGCAGACCCAGAAAAGGAATGGTAATCTTTGACAAACAAGAGAAAAAATAATTATTGTTTCGATATAAGATGGCAAAAGAAAAGGGATTCCTTCATTTTCCTTATGTCGAATAGAGGATTCATAAAGACCAGTAATCCTTCCTAAAAGGATTTCTTGTTTTCCTTTTTTTCTTTGGGCATCCTTCCCTTGTATTCTCTTCCTCTATATGACTATAACTAAGAATAGGATACAAGTAATGGATTCTCAGACATCCCACAAAATGAAAAAAAAAAGGCATAAACGAAGCAATGAAATTTTGCATGTTTAGCCAACTTGATGTTGAGAAATCCCCACACCTAGACACTAATTATGTGAGATTGAAACTCTGCAAACTCCTTTTTAAGAAGTAAAAAAACATGTGCCGAAATAGCAGACACAGAGAAGAATAAAGGGCCTTGGACTCTAATAGGCCTGCAAGACAACTTCTGCGTGTCCCTAACCAAAGTCTCTCATATTGGGATTGTTTATTAATGATTGATCAAGCTTAATGGATTCATCTTCTGAAACAAGAAATTTTGGTCCTAGAGGCACAATATCAACTACTTGGTGTCCGTCCTATGCATCAATAACAGTTATCTATATCCACCCCTTTTGTGAATTGATCTAACATTATAGACTGTATTGCTACTTTTATTAAGATAAATCTGACCCCTTCCTCTATTCCCATCTACATATATGTTATATATGGGATATTTGAAGTAGTGAACATTTTTCTTCGTAGCAAGATGGGAGAAAAGATACAAACATCACTTCGGCAAAAGAAGAAAATATGTAATATAGCACAAATTGTTACAGAAAAACTAATCAGGCATAGGAATTTCAGCTGTCATGTTGTTCACATACTAATTTACTATTGACATTATACAAACATCACGTTGGCAAAAGCAGAAAGTATGTAATATAGCATAAATTGTTAGGGCAAAACTAATTTGACATAGGAATTTCAGCTGTCATGTGGATTACATACTAATAAATTATCAACATTGTTCAAATCTTTCAATACCCTCACCTTATACACCAAAACGGAAACAAATTTCTATAGTAATTGCAGATCATGCTTGGGAAATAGGTTAGTAACTGTAATAAATCTAACCAAAATTTCACCTTTATCTACCCAAATCATCACTAGGACTGCTGTATGATGCCATTAATATCAACCCATTTCCAGAAGTGCCTCCTAACAAAAACTGCCTTCTCCACTGCCACAACTCCCTCACCATTCTCTTCCGAAGAGAACTCTCCCACCTCCGGCAGTCCTTCCACTTCGGCATCAACGGAATGCAAAATGTACCTTGCAGGCAGGCCTGGGTAAGAGGCGGAAGCCCTTTCCTCCACCCTCATTTGATACGAGCCAGGTAAAATCCTTACCACATCTTTCCCCAATTCTTCACGAACTGCACGCTGGGCAGCTTCCTCCACAGCCTCCCCGGGCATCATCTTCTCGGAAAGGGGGCGGGACCTGGATCGCACCGTGCCATCAGAGAGAAGCTGGTGGGATTCGACAAGGACTTCGCCTCTAGAATTGCGGATCCTGACGATAGCCACGTTGACAACTCGGAGGACGGTAAAGGCTCCATCTTTTTCGCCTATCGCATCATCCTGGGAATTGGGTTGAAGTTCGAGACTCGTCTCGCCATGGTTGATCTCGAGCCACAGATTACTAAGAGATTTGGTGCCAGGAACCGCACCCCATGAGGCGACAGGGTCGAAGGGGAGGTGAGGCCGAATCCAATCGGAGAGAGACTCGGGAGACGAGAAGGTGATCGGCGGCGGGGAGGAAGAGGGCGGTCTCATGGGAACCACGTGGTAGAGGCGACGGCGAGGTGCGGAAAGAAGATTAGCGGGAAGGGAGGGGGGTTTCGATAGGTGTAGGGCCGAGAGGGCGGCGGCCTCTGCGACAAAGAAGAGGAGATTAGGGGGAGAGGGAAAGGGGAAGGCGGAGAGGAGGGCGGCGGTGAGACCTGCAGTGATGCGAGAAAGTAGAGGGCGCATCAGGCGGCGACGGCGATGACGGCGACGTGGTGGTGGGAGATCTCCGTCGCCATGGCCCGACCAAGTTAACGAACGAAGTAGCGTGGTTTGCGCCGTACGGCGGTTTTCCGGAGATTTCTAGGGCTAAAAAAAACCCAAGCCCAAACCGGTTTGAGCCGGCTCAGAACGTGAGGATTAATTAAGAGGGCATTCGATTTGGAAAATTTTTTATATTTTATATTTTATATTTTTTTATCTAATTTTTAAAAAATAAATTTGATATGATATATTATTTTTTATTTTTTATAAAAAAAAATTTAAAAATATATTTGATTTGTTAATATGAAAAATTATAAATAAAATAATTTTTTTAATAAAAAGACCATCCAAGAAGGGGATCAAATCTAATCCGACTATATGGGACCGTGAGATACAAAATAAATTAAAATTAATTAATTCAAAGAATTGAATATCTAAATTATAAAAAAATAAAAATAAAATTTATCAAATAAATAATTATAGTATAATCAAAAAAGGATCGGCATAATTTGATAGAAAATTTTGAAAGGAAAAAAACATTCAAGAGATAAAATACCAAGTAAATTGGATCAAACAGTTTATTTTTGAGATACAACCATGAAGATTTCTATCTCACCAACACATTATTTGTGTCGACGGATCAATTCCTACATTTTGATCCTCTTGGATGCTTCCTTCCCTGTTCCCATCCCTTTAGGAACGCGAATAGTAAAAAAGAGTTTGTTACTGCCTCGTAACGATTCTGAGCTTGGGTTCTGGTTATTAAATTTTCAAATTTGTCCAAGCTTCTCTCTGCTACTCGGATATCCCTCAGCGTCGGCCGCTTAGAATCATGGAAAGAGTTATCTTAGCGCAGGACCTACTTTCGTTGCCTCCCTCACCGCAAGCTCACACCTTTCGCCAACCCCTTCGATGCCAACTCCCCTTCGTCGCCGCCCGTTTCACCTCTCCGGTCCTCGACTTTAACTCGGAGGAATGAACTCCATCGCTTTTGATGTTGAAAGCTGCCTTGGACCCCCAAAGGCCGCTCCTTTCCTCTCCGCTTTATGGTAAACAAAATAAAGGTCCAATTTTTAACGTCGGCATCACGGTTCCCATTGGAGGCGCAGGGTTCGTGGAGGGCGAGGCAGAGATGCCTTAGTTGTTGGGGTCAAAATTGCAATCCTTAAGTCGGGAAAAAAAAGAATTATGTGATGAGGTTGTGACGTTAGGGAGAAATTTAAAGGTGTGCGACATTACTGTAGTCGCGTTTTTGTATTTTCTATTTTTCAGCCGCAGTTTTCATTCTCTATTTTATCATTTTTTATTATTTTAAAAAAATAATTTTTTATTTTTTAGAGAATGAGATTGAAAAATACAAAGTAAACAGTAATTTTTAAAAACTAAAAAAATAAAAAAAAAATGATGAAACCAAAACCCCAATCCCCCCCCCCCCCCCCCCCCCCCCCCCCCCCCCCCCCCCCCCCCCCCTAATACTCATCAACAATAATTCATTTTAACTAAAAATAATTTTTTTAAAAAAATTAATAGTAAATTTAGAAAGAGAAGTTTAATTAATCCACGCCATTTGAGCACTCCAAAGTAAAGCACTGAAAATTAGAAAAATCTAGAGTCCACTTTGAATTAATTTGGAAACGACAATTTCTTCCATTTGGTCCGACCGGATAAAGATGATGACTCGACCGGCCCTCTCGTCAACTTTCACCGATTGAAAAAAAAAACCTAACCGAACCGATCAGCCAATCCGAATCTCAAAGCGCACGCGTCGCACTCCAACCGTCTCCCACTAGATCCCCACCGAATCCAGCCGACCAAAATCTGAGTTACGGTCAACCCGCGCGTCTGAACTAAATTTCTATCCAAACTCTCCTCGAACACACCACGACACGTGTCCAACAAAAAAACAAATAAAAGCAATTAAATAATCGGGAAAAAATGGTTTTACTTGGTTGAATTCCCAGGGAAGCAACCGGCCGGCTGCGGCAAGCGATCGTGATTCGCACACGCCGCCTCTTCTTTCTCACCGCTACTGCAAGCAATCTCACTGACTTGCCGCTTTGGCCAACCTCCCTTGTCCTCTTCCTCCCCATCAGCGTGCATTTAGAGATCTCACGTTGGAAATCACGGAGAGAAACGTGGCGATTCCTCCATTCTGATTCGTATCGCCTTCTAAAGCCTTCTGTTTGTTTGCCTCTGACTTCCGTGGAAACCGGAGGAGAATTCCTAATTAGGGTATCGCTTCTCCTTCTTTCTTGGTGAGGATGGGATTCGCAGCCGCCATGTTGCTGCAGCCTGTGCAACTGAAGCAGCGGAGTGACTTTGCAGAGCTGAGAAAGAGTCCTGTGTTCGAGTTCAGCAAGCAGAGAAGAGGAAGAAGACGATCCGTTGTTCCGGTATCATCTCTAGTGTTTTTCTTCTTCTTCTTCTTGTTCTTGTTTTTCATTTTGGAGAGTTGATGGTGGTGATTAGGTTGCAAGGCTGTTTGGGCCAGCAATCTTCGAGTCGTCGAAGCTGAAGGTGCTGTTCTTGGGAACGGAGGAGGAGAAGCACCCGGGGAAGCTGCCGAGGGCCTACACGCTCACACACAGCGACATCACCGCCAAGATCACGCTCGCCATCTCCGACACCATCAATCGCGCTCAGGTAAGTCGATCTTTTGATCGGATCGGGCGAGCGTCGGATGTTCGTCGCGTGTTCTTACTTAGTTTTGGATGCTCTGTTTTGGAGCAGTTGCAGGGGTGGTACAACAGGCTGCAGAGGGACGAGGTGGTGGCGGAGTGGAGGAAGGTGCGCGGGAAGATGTCGCTGCACGTGCACTGCCACATCAGCGGCGGCCACGTGCTGCTGGACCTCATCGCCGGCCTCCGCTGCTACATCTTCCGCAAGGAGCTGCCGGTGGTGCTGAAGGCCTTCGTCCACGGCGACGGCGCGCTCTTCGACAGCTACCCGGAGCTGGAGGAGGCCACCGTGTGGGTCTACTTCCACTCCAACCTCTTGGAATTCAACCGCATCGAGTGCTGGGGCCCGCTCAGGGAGGCCGCGTCGATGGGTCCTCCTCCTCCGGCGGCGGCGGCGGCGGCGGAGGAGGAGGAGGAGGCGGGAGGAGCGGCGGTGGAGCGGCCGCGGCGGTGCGAGGCGGATTGCAAGTGCTGCTTCCCGCCACAGAGCTTGATCCCGTGGAAGCACGACTTGCTGGACGAGTACCGGGGAGCCTGCTCCGGCGACTAATGTTAATTTGGAAATTGGATCGAAATTAAATTAAGAATAGATAGAAGATCATAATTTATTCTTTCACATGATAATAATTAATAATATAATTAATGTGATGAAGGCTAAGAACGATTTGTAAATATGTAAGTGCCCTCGATTATAAACCTATGTGTTGCTAAATTTATCAAAAGAAGACAAAAGAATTTCCTTGATTACTCAATTTTACTATTTTACAATTGAATGGATCTTCATGAGTCCATGTGCTTGAGTATTGTTGTCCATGTGCTTGTCCATGAGGCAATGGTGCAACGGTAGGACATTTGGATTGTGACCTAGGGATCTGCAGTTCGATCCCTAACTACGGCGTATTTGCAAAAATTTTCTTCCAAATGGAGAACGCAATCAAAGGATGCTGGACATCTGGATTGGCCGCCACATGCGCTTCCTGATTTACCCTGGTGGTCGGTGGGAAACTTCCGTGGGACGGGACCAGCCACCACAGGGATTGAGTCCATAAGACTGATTGGGATTTATCATTGTTGTCCATTGTCCCCAGGGCAATGGTGCAACGGTAGAACATCCGGTTTGTGACTCAGGGACTCGCGGTTCGATCCCTAGCTACGGCGTATTTGTAGGAATTTTCCTCTAAATGTAGAACACAATCAAAGGATGCTGGGCATCTAGATTGGCCGTCGTATGCGCTTCCCGATTTACCCTGGTAGTCGGTGAGAAATTTCTATGGGACCGGATCAGCCACCCCAAAGATTGAGTCCATGAGACTGAGATTTTATATATATATATATATATATATATATATATATATATATATATATATATATATATATATATTGTTGATTATGGACAGTCTTAAGTGGATAAAAATCAAATATGGATAAAATTAAGATAATATTTTTTTTATAATAATCAATTATAATTTTTATAAATGATCATGAAACTCACTACGTGGGATCCTATTTGTCACACTTTTATACGATTTCAGTACAGAGAGAGACGATGCATTATAAGAGACTACAATGATAACGTGCTGCTCGTGCTACATGTGCTTGACAGCTAATACATTTAGGATGCGTCCACGTTTCTTTTTATTAATGATTTTTGTTTACTGTTTCTCACAGTTCGCAAACTAATTGGTGCGTCTCTCTTCCTCCTTCTCTCATAAACTATTTTTTAAAAATAATAATAAAACATAAAAGGTTTCTAATCTTATTTTTCATCCAAAACATATTTCTTTAGAATAAAATTATTACATATAAAACATTATTAGACCTAAATACTCAATTACCAGGTAGGTGAGGAGTTGTTTAAGTTTTCGGATTTATTTGAATGGACGAAAAGTCATTCATTTCCAAATTAATTGGGTAAGTGAGAGTCTGAATATTTAAATTAAAAAAATTCAATTACAACTTATTAAAATTATTTTAATTTAGTTAAAATTATTTAATATTATATTGTAACAATCAAAATTGTTTATGACAATTTTAATTAGAATTGTTATGATAATATTAAAATAAAAATATTTTTAAATTGAAAAATAAGATAAATGCTTATAAAAAATTAAGGCATCTTTTCAATGACAGTGAATTTTATTTTTTTAATACTTATCTGATTATTATTATAATTTGATATTAATAATTAAGTAGGACTAGGAGCACGTGCTTAATTTGTTTTGTCTTTCCCAAGTTGGTTTTAGGCCCACAGTCAGATGAGCCATTCACATCCAAGATGTTCATCACATTTAACATGATCATTATATTTTTCATCATGTCTCCATGAAACTCACTCGGATTCATTTTTTTTATATTTTTCATCATCCTTATTTGGTATTTTGTTGAGAAATAAATAGTGTCATTGAACCAATTTATTTTTAGCAATTTGAGGTAAACAAAATTCTAATCTCTCTCTCTATATATATATATAATTTAATAGCTTGCGCATGCGATGCGCAATAAAAGATTCCAGAAACAGTGTCATTTTTTTAGATGTCCGACAATATTATTTTTTTATTTTTATTTCATATTTTTATTTGATACATTCCATTCCATGAGTAATTAAATTTTTTTATATTTAATATTATAATCTAATTTTTAAATCTTAAATAAAAAATTTTAAATGACTTAATCGTAAATAAAAAAATAAACAAATAAAAATAAAAATGACATTATTACTGTTTCAATTATCTAAAATACTTTCCGAAATATTTTATCACAGATGAGACCCGCAGAATATCATATAGGTAAGAAGAATTTTATCTTAAATTAGCAAAAGTGAACTTCTATTAGTTTGAAAATTGTATGTGCTTGTTAGACTAACTTGTTAATATTCTCTTGTGACTAGTTTAGAATAATAGAAGAAATTAGAATGATTTAATAGAAAGATAGTGACACAGACCAAACCTTCCTCTTAAATTGCCTCATATGGTTGCCGAGAACCTTCCGAATGTTCCAAGTCCTTGCAGAACGGAAGGTACAGTGCCAGTAGAACTTAGTGTATATAATACTGTTTGCATTTTGTTATTTAGAGCATCTGCAAAGTGTTACCATGTTATAACACTAAAAAATTTAAAAAAAATATATGTGGTGTCTGGCTGGCCCACCTCACTGCGCATGAACGCGTTCAAAACATTAAACTCGTTCATGTGCCATATCATTTTTTTCTCTCTCTTAAGGTGTTATTAATGTCTATTAATGCAGCGTTGCGATTGCCCTTACACCAAATTGAAGAATTTGTTAGTACTCTAATGAAATTTTGATATGCAATCAAATAAATTTAAAATTATATTTTGATTATATTTGATATATGTATTTAAGTATACAGACTTAAGATATCACACATAATTCAGATGAGAAACATTGACAGAAGAAGTAAACAAATGAGAAGAATGACACGAGAAAAACTGACGGACTTGGTGCATCTAAGATACAAGGAGTTGTGAAAGAATACTCCGAAGGAGCAAGAATGATGCACGGGAGCGTGCATCCGAAGGACGAGAAGCTAGAAGGAAGACTGTGCAAGATGATCAAGACAGAACGAAAGAGGAAAATAATTAACACAAAGTTGACCACTCCATATGCCTAAATCCATTACGAGCGCCCTTAGAATCCAAGTGTCTGGATTCATTCTAGGCGTTTGGATACTCATTCCAAGTCAGAGCAAGTCATTACGGATGAAGTCCACATTTGCGAAATCCAAGCGCTCGAATCAGTTCCAGAACGTTCGGATTGCAAGGAAGCATCCAAACCCGTTAATGGATCGTTGCTAGAGTAGATTAAGTTCGACGAATTCAGACGTCTGGAAGGCTTCCAGACGCTCAAAAGTGTCACTCAACAATAGATCGAAGAAAAACTATAAATAAACTGAAATTTGAACAACAATGTACACACTTGATTTTATTTACTTTCGTTCAATTTATTTTAGTGTTTACACTTAACCATTGTACGAAATTTTTCATCTTCGGATCATTTCTGATAAGAAGATTTTTTAATGGAGCCTTCATAATTTTTTTCTGCAAAAAAAAAAAAAATTACGGAGGTAGTGTGGGTCGACGTATCCCGGCAACTCCACCACCATGATCTGGGCAGCACCACAGCCCTCGAGAACCACCTGGGGGTCTCGGATCTAGGCCCAGCCCAGGCCCACGTCAGCGATGAATTGGAAACCATGCCGCCGGAGGAGGAGGAGGAGGCGGCGGTGGTTCGGTTGGGGGGAGGTCAAGTTCGCCGCCTCCGCGATGGTCGGGGAGGGAGGAGCCAACACTGTCTACCTCGCTCGCTTCTCAGATTCCTCCCTCGCTGCCGTCAAGCTACCGTACCGAAGCTACGCTACACGAATCGAAAACTCACAGATGGCGAGGAGAGGGCGAGGGCCGTCGTCGTTCTGAAGGATGATCGGGGTCTCTCTTCCGAGGAACTGGATGACCCTTGTCCGGTAATGGATCTCCTCCGTGGCGCCCGCCGTCGGATCACCTCGCGGCTCCTCCGCCGCCATCCCACCAAACCGCCGATGCTCGGAATCTACTTCGCCTGCGATTGTACGCCGTCTCCGAGCTCTACCTTTCTTGTTTGTCGGCGGACGAAACCCTAGAAAAAAGGGGGGATCGAGGAAAGGAGGAGGAGGATGACGCCATGACGGCGAGGGGCAACAAGCGGCATTAGCATGAGCAATCCCGACCGTCGAATTGAACCGCAACGGCCATGATTGGTCCAAAAATCGTATAAGATGAAGGAACAAATTAGCCCGCGTTACTTTTCTAAATCATTGTGATTAAATATCCATGTTAACTATTTTAGGCTTAAGCCAATACAAATATTAATAAATTGAAGCATATACTTTTTGTTTTTTTTTCTTTTCCTCCCACGTCAGCAAATACCAAAATAAGCAAAAAACGGTACAAATCGAGTGAACTACCAGGCAACGGCAACTGACACTTACCCCATCGAATACCCGCGGGACCCACCGGCATTCCTCCCCCTAATAGTTTAAATTCGTGCGTCGCTCGCTCTTCCTCCGCAGCGTCTCGCATTCAGCTTCGCCGATGGCCACCGGAGACGGCGACGGCGACGGCGACGGCAACGAAGACGACGTTCCCGCTGCTCCTTCATGGCCTATTCGATCATCGCAAACCTCCAGTGTCGCAGATCGCCTGCCCGCGTTCGCGTTCCTTCCGCACGAGCTCATTCGCCCTCGCCCTTCCTCGCAGCGGGAGCAATTCTTTCCGGAGATTCCTGCTCCTTCACTGCCTCGTCGATCATCGCCAATCCCCTTCGCCGATCTTTCGCCACCGTTCGCTTGCTTTCCTCACGAGCTCATACCGCACTGCCTTTCATCGCCGCCAAAGAAATCCTTCCAGGAACAGGAGATTCCTACTCCTTCACAGTGTCGTAGATCATCGCAAACCCCCACCTCCGATGGCCCGATCCCGTTATCTTTACTTCCTAAGGAGCTAATCCCCGCTCCCCTTTTGTCACCGCCAAAGAAATCCCTTCCGGATCTTCCTGTCACGCTCTGCAATCCCAACTTTAGAATACCCATACCCCGAAACTTGCCTCCCGGGCCATGGGATCCCGCCGAAATCTGCCCTGCATTGTCCGATCTTAGGATCTCCGACGAGGCGGACCTCCTTCCGGACTACATCAGCGATTGGGAAGGTCCTCGAACACTGGGGAACTGCAGCTTTCAACGGCCGCCAGATCAGGGAGCTCCAGAACGGAATCCAACGGACGGTCGAAGAAGCGATTGCAGTTTCAGGCGGAAACGAGCAGCGAATCGGCGATCTGGTTTCGACGATTACTGAATTAAACAGCTAATTTCTCACTTTTCAGAGAGAAAGCATAATGGTAAAGATTTGATTTGGATTTTCGAAATTTTTCCCCCCTCTTTGTAGACTTCTTTTATCAAGAAGCAGAAAATAATTCCTCAATCAAAAACATGCACAGGCACGAGCAGTTCATTACATTAGAATATACTCTGTTTTTTCAAGCTCATGACTTGTTCGTCTGCAGATTGAAGCAGAGTTACTTCTGTTTCCACAGGAGGGGGCGGCCTTCAGATGATTTGAAGATGTTTGTACCAGGATTTATTTCAGTTTGTAGGTCTTCAGATGATGTAAAGAGAAAGCAAAACGAACCAGGAAAAATTGACTGAATGAATGCTGAATTGTATCGCATCATGTGCTAATTCTTTTGGATTTCCAAACAATGACAGTTGATAAGTGCTTTCAAGCATCGATCGCAGCACCACCACCAACCATCGCATGTTGTTAAGAACTCTCAAGATACAAAGGTACTTTGGTTGCTTCAATCAAGCTCAAATTTATTAAAACAATAAATTCTGTTTGACATTTGGTTGCAACCTGCAGGGCATTACTAGAACTCTTATTACCATGTATCATAGAAAACTATAGTCTTCTCTCTTCTTTTGATAGAATCAACATCTTAGTCTGAACTAAGTAAGAAAGCTGGGGAAACATAAACATTTTTACACTAAATGAGTCTGGAAATTTGAAGCTTCCACAAAGGCACCAGCCAAACCAAGCTCTCTCCATGGCACAGAACTTCATCCTAAAAACTAACAGAGTCGAAACTATGTGAGCCAAAAGGCCGGCCAAGTCAATAGAACCAAAGTGAGTGCCTTGGCCTCTTGGTGGGAGCTGAAGCAGGGGAGATCTGTGGCACCGTGAACGCTTGTTCCCTCCACTGCTCTAGCGCTGTCACCTTGCTCCCTTGGCACGGCTGGTAGTGTCCGGTGCCGGCGACGGAGGCGCTGGCAGGGAGACACGGCGGAGAGAACTGGGGCACCTGCAGCGCCCACGCTGGGAGCTTGTCTGCCGCCGGATACAGCCCCCCGCCGTCCGGCTCCGGGAATGGAAGCAAGCCGTTCCCCTGCGCAATGAACAACAGAACTCCCTGTGAAAAAAGATGCGATTTTTTAGGGTTAGGAAAGCGAGAAAGGGCACCCACGAACCGTTGTGAAATCCACCATCGCAGCGGCTGCCTCGTCGACGAGAAGGTCCTCGACGCACCATCCCGGGCACGTCTTGGTTAGGTATTCCGAGATGCTGCTGGCGTCGCTGATGCCGGTGGTGCTGCAGCTGGTGGAAGCGTCTGCGACCGATGTCTTATTCTCTTGGCTCACGGACACGGCGGTCTTGGTCTCTGGTCCAGTGGAGGGAGGGGAGGAGATCGGCACGGCGGAGAGCCGGACACCGGCGAGGAGGAACCTATTGTGTTTCATGGTGAGACGATTGGCGCCGTGGACGGAGGCGTCGCAGTCCTTGCACAGAATCGCCCGGTCGTCTTGGCAGAACAAGAACCCTCGCTTCTCCTGCAATTCCCAAAACCGAAACCAACAGAGGGGGGTCAATCAAAACCCAACCTTTCGCCGTCGATCTCAATGGCCGAGGCGGACCTGGCAGATGTCGCAGAGCGGGTCGGACTGGGCGGAGGGGGCGGAGAGGGAGAAGCGGCGGTGCTTTCCGGCGACCTTGTTCGCGCGATGGACCCGCTGGTCGCAGGCGTCGCAGAGCGCGGCCTCGTCGGCGCAGCAGAACACCGAGGCTTCTTCTTTGAGGCACACGCCGCAGACGATCTTCATCGCGCTCCCTTCGTCGTCTTCGACGTCGCCAAGGACGATGTGAATTGGAGCTTGGGGCCGCCGTAAGACTTAATATTCAGTAAGCCTCGGAAATCATGCTGGAATTTATGCCGATGAGACGGCGACCTGGGAGCTTTGCCATCAGCTACCACTTTGTTTTAAATTTTACCATCAGCCCATTTGGTCCATCGAAGACCGAGAGTTCGACCAAATATCCCAGAGTTGTAGAAGAGGGCAAAGTATAGCTGAGTTGGTGAGTTGGTTACGATTTCACTTTTTTTGCTGAAGAGAGACTAAATATAGTTACAGAACAGACTTATAGAAAAAAGTTTAAATCTCAATGAAGTGAGCAATATTCTTCTGTGTCATGACCAACTGCAATTTTTGGATTTACCTTCTTCATAGATGGTCGTGGAGCCGACCATGTGGAATCGCTATGATGGCGGATTCCACTTTTTTTTTTTTTTGCAGAAGAGAGTTTGACCAAATGATTTGTCTCCGGGGCATAACTAAATTGGTTATGACGGAACAGACTTATAGATGAGAACAAGAATTAGAATTTTGACGAAGTCAAGTAATATCCTCCTCCACCGTAATCTGTCGTAATTTTCTTCATTTATCTCTTCACAAATAGTCGTGAGACCGACCATGTGAGACCGTTGGAGATGACGAATTTCATCTTTTATAAAAGAAAGTTAGATCAAAATTTAAATTCATTCAAAAAACAAATTCATAAAAATAATTTTATTATTTTATTTATCTAGAGTGAAATTCTTTCAAATCTGATATTAAGTTTAAAAAAATTATGATATTAAATAGTCAGTCAGAATTTATTTATATTTTTTGATTTATTTTATTGATTGATAAAAATTCCATCACTTCTAAAATTAATTAAATAATAAAAATTATATATATATATATATATATATATATATATATTAAAAATAAAAAATCAATTGGAGCATCATTAATTTTGAAATGGTGGGGAACTTTTCCAAAAAAAAAAAAATTCGTATTGCTTTATGGAAGTTACATTGCATGACACTCTTTGCTCTTCCACTAATTACTTTATAAAATATTTTTAGTCTCTTTCCCTCTCTACTTTCCAAATTCCTCGTGTTTCTTACTTTCTCAATAATCATATTAAAATTTAATCAAATTGATTAATGATTACGTACTCATCTAGTGGTAAATGTGTTAGATTCCAATGTGAAAGTTTAAATTTATATAATGATACTATTGAATTGATAAAGATATTTCAAAGTGAAATTTGATGCAAATGAAATTTCATTTGGTGGTGTTTAAGATGTGTGTAATGGGGTGCGTCCTTAGGTCATGGGTGACACAATACGAGTTTTTATTTTATACGTAATGTGATCGATCATATGAATAGGATTATTTAAGTGTTATTTATCTTAATATAAAATTCTTCAAAAATAAGATTAAACTTTATTTTATAAATACAATTAACTCTATGGCATGAGATTAGTCGCATGTAAAATTACAATTAATTTTAATATGAAATAAAATATTTTTTTAATTAATATAATTAACTCTCATTGAGAATTTTAAATTTGAGAAAAATAAACAAGTCATAAGTTGACAAAGAAAATTTTCAAATATATGTATTTCAACTAGTCAACAAAATAATATTTTGACTTTTATGTGGTGGAAAGTGCATTGGATGACTATATTACATTAGTACTATTTTTATTATATTTTTTATTGATCAAGTTGCTTACTAGTATCATGTGCAATGATTTTTTAATTTTATATTTTCCCAAAAATATTTTAAAATTATAAATCAATAAATAAATATGAACATTTATTATTTCTTATAAATAAGAAAAAAATAATGTAAAAAATATTTTAAATGTTTTTTTAAAAAAAATCTAAACAAAGCATTATGTTAGAATAATTAGCTAAATTTTCTTTAAATTTTTACTATAAAGAATATTTAAAAAAATGAGAAATTGCTAAACCAAGGCATTTTCTTATTCAACTTGTTTGAGTTGAGTTTGAACATCCTATTAAGATTAATAATTGAATTTTAATTCACTTAAAATTACAAAAACTTAAATATCTATAGACTTTATCCACCAAATTTGATATCTTAGAACTTAAATATCTAAGGTCAAAATTACACCACTAAATAAAATAATGTATTTGTAATGATAAAAACTATGAAATCACAAACTTTGAGGAAGCATCTCTCTACTTTCAAGTGATTAGCCACTTCCTTTCATTATACGAATTGTGCCTTTTAATCTTATTTAAAACACAAGGAATCTTTTTTTAAGTTAGAGTTGAAGTCAATTTATTATCTTTTTCAAAAAGCAAATATTGCACCAAGCACCTCTGATAAAAATGACAGACCTCATTTTTTCATTCAAAAAATAATTAAATAAGTTCTTTTGCATCAAATAATTTCACTTAACATGGTTCTAAAGTTATTCTTAAACTAACTTATTTAAGTCTTAGAAAGGATGTGTTTGGAAAAAAATCAACTTGGTGAATAAAAGAGCTTATTAAATAATTTTTATTGTCAAGATTTTCAATTAATTTTGGATTAACTCTTCTTAGATATATATTTAACCTTTTATATATATATATATATATTGTATTCAATTTTTTTATTCACCTTGTCTACTTGAATGAAAAGAAGAAAAAACTTAGTTATATTTATTAAATGTTTAAGTCTTATTTGTCTTTATTTTTTTTTCAAAAGGATTGCACATAAAAAATTGTCCTCATCTCTATTTCTTTTTAAATGAACAATAAAAATTTCATATAAAATCATGGCCGTTCCATTTTAAATTTAATTTTTATTAAAACAAGTATTTCACTATTGAATTGTGTATAACTACTCAACTGTCATTTAGTATTATTATTTTTTATTTAATTTTTGAATCGATCAAATATATTATAACAGTTAGTGTTTATATTTGAGATCATCTCCAAATGAATCATCGAGCATCTGACTTTTCTGTTGACAGAGTTGTGCATGATCTATGATCTACGGATAGGATAGAGGCGGGGGTGTCATGATTTAACCGTTCCAACGCTTAAGTAAGTTCACTAGCGAAAAATAGAGAAAAAAAAAGGAAAGGAAGCATGGAAGGAGAAACTATTCATGGTGTGTATGTGCGCGTACTTACACCCACGAGAAACGAGGACATTATATGGAATCATCAAAAGAAACATCCCATCAACGGTAAAGAGTGTCACATCGAAGGTAAGAAGAATATCACATCATTATAGTAGTTAGAGGTCCCATCACCCATGCTTGTGTGGTCCAATACCATGTTGTATTAGTAGGGTAGATGACCTACTATTGGGTAAGAGAGCGAACTTGATAAAATTGAGCTAATTGAGGAGTTGACCTCTATCCGGGATATCATGGGGTAAATCGGGAGTAGAGTCGGTTGAGCACTAAATGGGTCACGGAATCGATCAGGCGACCATAAGTCGACCATGTGGGCACGGAGTTGGTTGAGCTCGAAGCCAAGCAAGAGCTCAGACACCGAGTTAGAGAGGGGAGTTTGGGTGTAAAGCTCGAACGGGGAGCTAGGATAGGTGCCTAGCCGAGTTGGGTGCAGAGTCGGTCTCGGAGTCGGGTGTAGAACCAAGCTAGGTGCTGAGCCGAACTAGCTACAGGGTTAGGCGTTGTATCTGACATATCGTCGCCAATGAGACTAATCTTTCTTTAACTAAAATATACTAACTCATAATAGTTAGGAAATCATAACTACTAAATGTGAATCAATAAAACTATAACGGCGTATCTAATCAATTCAAGAATTAGACAATAGTAACAGTACTGAGGAGGATATTTAAGTAATTATACATTATTGGCCACTAAAATAATTTATATTTTTGATAAAAAATTAAAATGCAGCTTCCCTACCTACGATGATTTAGAAAACTATAACAGTCATCTAATGCGCTTCCCGATTTAGACAATAAATGGTGGTCGGTGGAAAATTTGAGTAATTATAAATTACCACCTAAAGTAATTGAGTTTTGATAAAAACTTAAAATGCATTTATCATTTTTTCAGAAATGCAGGGCTTCTTTCATTTGCGAAATTAATTGGCTATAAATTCAAGAACAATGAATTAATTAAAACAAATAGAAGTTAATTTTAAGCTTTTCTTTTTCCTCTCTAGTCCCTTAAAAATGAAGTAAAAAGTGGAAGGTCAAGAACAGACCTTCCTCGCCTGGCCATGCACTCTTTTTTTAGTTTCATGCAAACACCTCGACAATCTATTCCAAGCAACCAACAGATAAACATCGGATCAGGGAGGAGGAGATCCTGGAGAAGAGAAGAGGGAGAAACACACGCCATTAATTTCTTCTCAACAGAAACAACATCTCTTCCTTTCTGCAATCCAATTCTGTTCCACAAAACAGAGATGGCACAGGTTTGTTTGTTCATGAATTTCCTGACGCACTGTTCGTAAAATCTTTTCCTTTTCTTTCTCTTCTGCAGGATTTTGGGACGGCGGAGGAGAGGATCTCCGTCTCGGTGAGGCTCAGGCCTCTCAACGCGAAGGAGGTTGAGAAAAATGACCCTGTGGACTGGGAGTGCATCAATGGCACCTCTGTCGTCTTCAAGCCTGGCCTATCTGAGAGATCCCTCTATCCCTCTGCCTACACATTCGGTGTGTTTTCAGAGATTTATCTGTTCATATATAAATCGACACGAACTGAAATTTGATGAACATATCAGACAGAGTATTTGGATCTGAGTGCAGCACCAGGCAGGTTTATACAGAAGGTGCAAGAGAAGTAGCTCTTTCAGCTGTCAATGGAATCAATGGTTAGAACAATCGAACAGCCCGTTTAAACATTCATATAAATTATTAAAAAACATATATTCTTGATCTTTTTTGGCAGCGAGTGTGTTTGCATATGGACAAACAAGCAGTGGAAAAACATACACCATGAGTGGAATCACTGCATACTGCGTAGAAGACATATATGACTACATACAGAAAGTATAAATTACTCCAAACTTCTCTAGTTTTTAATTTTTTTAAAAAAAAGTTTTGTAGAACAATATCACTTATTTATTTTCTGTAACAGCATGAGGAGAGACAATTTTTCTTGAAGTTCTCGGCAATGGAGATTTACAATGAATCAGTGAGAGATCTTCTTAGCGCAGACAGCACTCCTCTCAGGCTTCTTGATGATCCAGAGGTTGCTAGAGAATTATTCATCTGTTTATTATTACTTTTATTATTATTTTTTGGAAGAAAGAACTAGGAATATCATTCTTCTCAGAGAGGAACTGTTGTGGAAAAACTTACAGAGGAACCTCTGGCGAACGAGTTCCATCTCAGGGAACTGCTTGAAACCTGTGCAGGTAAAATTCCATGACAAAGAAATGCTTAAATTATTAGCTTTTATAATCTGTTTTTTTATTTTCAGCACAAAGACAAATCGGAGAGACAGCTCTGAATGAGACGAGCTCTCGATCTCATCAAATCCTGAGACTGGTTCGCCTCTTCAGCCATATAATTTTAGCATTAGACTCTCGAAAATGGAGAGAAAATATTATGATGATTAGTCTGTTTATGGATTACTGCAGACAATCGAAAGCAGAGACAGTTCGAGCACTTTGTCAGCTGCTGTGGTACGTTCAGTCTGCTGTCGTCTTGTTCATGAATGAAAAGCTGAAGAGATAACGAGGGTCGTCGTCTTCTTGGCAGAATTTTGTTGATTTAGCAGGAAGCGAGCGCGCATCGCAGGTGTCGTCCGCGAGCAATCGGTTGAAGGAAGGCTGCCATATCAACAGAAGCTTGCTCACGCTAGGAACTGTGATTCGCAAACTGAGGTTGCAGAAATGAGTTTGCGTGATTTCTTTCTTCTCGGCGTTCTGTTTCCGTCTTTGTCGCTGATCGACGTCTTTCCTTTGCGGAGCTGAGCAGCAAAGGGAGAGGTGGGCACGTTCCATTTAGGGATTCCAAGCTGACGAGGATACTGCAGCCTTTCTTGGGAGGCAGCGGAAGGACCGCCATTGTTTGCACGATGAGCCCCGCGAGGAGCCACGTCGAGCAGTCGAGGAACACCCTGCTGTTCGCGAGCTGCGCCAGGGAAGTCGCGACCAATGCGCGAGTGAACGTGGTGGTGTCCGACAAGGCGCTGGTGAGGCGCCTGCAGAGGGAGCTCGCGAGATTGGAGACTGACCTGATGAATGCAGGACTGGAAACTCGCGTTCATCATTCTGATGCTCTGAAAGATAGAGACGCTCAGATCGAAAAGGTTGGTAGGGATATCTTGTTCCTGCGTCCTCAACCTGCAGAAAAAATGCACCATTTTGATCGCGTGCTTGTTCTTTGTTTAAGATGGAGCGGGAAATCAAGGAACTCATGGCGCAAAGAGATCTGGCTCAGTCTCGACTCGATGATCTGCTCCACGCTGTAGTCGATGAACAGTCGAGGCATTGGGTGCTTGTTTCTGCTCTGAAAACTGCTGTGTTCGCTTACATTTGTCTGATCATCTCCTTGTTTCTTTCACTTTCTTTAGGAAGAATCGAGTATGCACAGTGACTGCGAAGATGGCCAGAACCCAAATGCACACCAAAGCATCATCGAAGAAGATTGCAAGGAAGTTCGATGCGTCGAGGTCCATGCATTGAGCAAAGGGTTGAATACTGAAAACGAGAGCTTGCTTCCGCTGAATGATGTAAATAGTTCAGCAAACAACAGTGAGAACTTGATTGAGCTTGAAGTAGAAGCTCCAGAGAAAAACGTAATGAACATTAAGGCGTTTGCAGTGACCAGAAGTAGAAGCTGCAAGCCGAGTTTGATGAGCAATTCAATCTGCTCTTTTCTTGAAGATGTCGAACAAGATAACAAGGAGTTCTCCCTAACGCCTGAACAAGTAGAAGAATCTAAGGCCAATCTGCAGGATCAAGTATTTTGCTATGAACTGCTTCGATCCTTCCATTGGATATTTTTGAGGACGATCAATTATTCATTAAGATTTCGAATCCGCCAGTTTCTGCAGGAGGCTCAGCGAACAGAGTTGGAAACTGATGGAGAAGGGGAGAAATGCTCCATGGAGTCTCTCTCGCGGCCATGGCCATTGGAATTCGAGAGAAAGCAGCAAGAGCTCATCCAGCTTTGGCACTCATGCCATGTCTCCTTGGCGCACAGAAGCTGCTTTTTCCTGCTCTTCAAAGGCGACCCAGCCGACTCCTTCTACATGGAAGTAGAATGCAGAAGGCTGTCCTTTCTGAAGAACAAGTTCTCCCACTCCCAGGGAAATACTGTTGGTGATGGCCACACATTCTGCCCTTCTTCAAGGTATGGCCATGGCCGGGAACCAATGTAACTTCCTGATCAGCTAAGGTTCTGAATGATCGACACTTTTAACAGCATGAGGCATCTTCGTCGGGAGAGGGAGAGACTATGCAAGCAGATGGAGAAGGGCACTCTCGCCGGAGGAAAGGGAGAGCCTTTATGTAGATTGGGGAATAAGCTTGAACTCCAAGCAGAGGAAAATGCAGCTATCGCAGCTCGTGTGGACTAGACTAGACGTCGAACATGTCCGGCAAAGCTCATCGCTCGTCGCAAAGATCATCGGATTTGCAGAGCAAGGGGAGGCTTCGAAGGAGATGTTCGGACTCAGCTTCACACCACAGCCCACTCACAGGAGATCCTTCACATGGATACAAGGGTAAACTATAATCTCCTCTGTTCTTCGAAATCCATCACTTCAATGGTCTCACACGATCGATTTTACGACTATCTATAAGATGGTAAATCGAAAAACTACAATTCACTATTACGGAAGAGGTATTACCTCATAAGTCTGTCCATATTAATCAACTCGGTAAGTCTGTTCTCTTCTCCTCTATTTCCTTGTTGGGGTAATATTTATTTTAGATGTTCTAAAAATATTTAAATTTTTTAAATTATTATTATATGATCTTTAATATTATATATAAGTGTTATATATAAGAGAATAATATTTAAAGTATAATAATTTGATTCTATTCGTAATTAGAAATTAAAGTTAGGATATTTAATTTAAAATTACTAGCAAGGTTTATTATATTTTGAATGAAATGATCTTATCTGGAATATGAATGTGATTATGTGAATAAGTAGAGGATTCATGATTAATCTATGATTGTCATGTAAAAGTATTTTGAGTAATTAATAGATTTTTATTTATAATATTATATTTTTTTTGACTTATAGACTAATGACACAAATGAGAGTGTTAAAAATTCTTGGTATTTTAAAATATAATAAAATAAATATTAACATACAAAATAAAATTCATTCTATAATTACAGAAGTTCATAAAACTTACTTAGTTTTGATTATGAATTATTCATAGATGATTGATTTATATATAATGACTATATCAATAAGTTATTTATTTTCTTTGAGTAATTTTATATCTATAATTTCAATAGTAATATTGATATATTAATTAAAGTTTGAGATTATAGGTTTATAATTCTCCTATCATTACTACTTTGAAAATTTATGATGGAAATATTAGATTTATTAATTTAGAATTGTTAAAATTTAAATTATTATACATTTTTAATTTGGCAGAGGAAAAATATTTTCTTTTATAATTTTGTATTAAAATTTATATTTTCTCTCATAGGGTGCTCATGTGCTGAGGGCCACCATAAGCACTAAGTGTATTTTTTTTTATCTTTTATTATTTTTTACTTCTTTTAAATTAAATATTAAATTTTAAATTCTAAATTCTAAATCTTAAAACTTAAATTCTAAAAAAATTATTTTTTTTATAGTTAGTGCTCACGATGGTACTCACAAATGATTCCCAACATATCAAAATCCTATATTCTTGTGTGATGCACGGTGCAAGACTGTGTTGGCAGATTTTTTTTTTTTTTTTAAATTTGTGGTTAAGCCATTTCAAATTTTACTTTCAAGGTTTAAGAGTTGGGTTATAGGGTTTGTAGTTCAGTGTTAGATTTAATGTTTAAGCTAAAGAAAGTAAAAAATTAAAAATAAAAATTAACACAAAATTCTCAAGGTGCTCACAGACAAGTGTCATCCTTATATAGAGGAATGTTAGAGGAATGTTATGTTGAGGATCATTCATGAGTACCATTGTAAGCGTATTTTTTTTATTTCACTTCTTTTGAACTAAATACTAAATCTTCAATTCTAAACTATAAAATCTAAATCCTAAAAAAAAATATTTATTTATTTTTACACTTGGTGCTCACGGATGATGCCCAGCATATCAAAATTCTATATATACACACACACGGAAAGGTTATGTTACACATTTACCCGTGAGCACCTCTTGTTATTTTTTAAAATTTTTTTTAGGGTTTAGAATTTAGATTACAGTGTTTAGGGTTCGAGATTCAAGATTTAGGGTATAATATTTAAGTTTAAAAAAGTAATACTAGATACTCACCGAGTGTTCATAGCAAGACATACAATATATCATTCCTCGTATAAAAGAATATTATATTGAACATCATCCGTGAACATTAAATATAATTATTTTTTACTTTTTTAAATTAAATACTAAATTTTAAATTATAAAATCTGAATCTAAAAAAATTATTTTTTTTCGCACAGAGAGAGAGAGAGAGAGGGAGAGGACTAGTTCCATATCGCAATTCTTCAAAAATAGCATCATGCTTAAGGGCGGGGCCACGCTTATTTATATCTGGACTGTAAGCCAAGGGATTCGATAACAGCGAAAAGAAAAAAAACTTAAATTTAGAAAGGGAAGAAAAAAATTTGAAAAACTAGTCTAGATACATTGTCAATGTAGCCTAAGAGTTTGAATCAGTCCCGGATAAATCATCCGGACTGACTCCACCATTGATGATGCAAAATTCCGTCATCACTCCGCAGACGCCATGCTGAGAACAGCAGCAACGTGCTTGAAAGATGTTGAAAGCGATAACTCAAGCACGTTGCTCCTGGTCAAAGACAGATAGCTGCCCAATAGCTCAGCCGCAAATATCACAATATCACATCGTTGATGTAAAAAGATATATACCGTAGGCGTAATCCAAAATGAATCAAAATATCAAATTAGAATTTGAGATTTTAAGATTGATCAGATTTAAATATGAAATCAAACTTGATTTTTTTTTTTTTTTTTTTTTTTAGTCGGGTGGGATTTGGATTGGGTTCGAATTTATTCCGTTTAATTTAAATTTAGAAAAAGAAATTATTTAAGATTAAATTAAATTTTATTTAAAAAAATTGAAATATTTTATGTAGGTAGAAGATTACATTGAAATAGAATAAAGAATTATTAGAGAATTTTTTTTTTTAAAAAAAAATTCTTTTTAATCGAATCAGTCGATTTATTCAGATTACTTAAATTATCTAAATTATTGGGATGAGATATTTTATGTAGTAAATAGTAACGGTAGAAAATTACTCTGTTTAATCCTTCCATGTCGGCAAGTCGCATTGCACTCTGGTCAGAAAAGACGAGCAAATCAGATGAAAGATGGGAAAACGCAGCTGGGACCCACTTGGCAGCCATTCACATTTCGTTTTGGCACGACGCAGAGTAAAAGATATGGATTGGTGACCAAGCAATCCTAATAATAAATATATAAAATATATACTTTAATTTATAATAATAATTAGTAAATAATAAATAATTTAAAATAAAAATTTAGTTTGGATTTAATTTTAAAAATGATATAAATGAATATATATCATTTAAGATGGACTGGTCCCACTGCTTTGACTCGAACCGGCAGTAGGAAGTTTCCAGAATAATGTTTCAGGTCATTCTATATATATATACATCATCGTCGCTGTTAGCTTTAGGTCTATCCCCAGTAGTTACACTGTGAGATCGTTACTTTATGAAGAAAGAGATGGCAGTGGCTCCGATCGACGGCCTTCCAGCTGTCCCTGGCCGCGATGGGCACGGGCGGCCACTTCTCCGGATGTGGCTTGGTTTCTCGGCGATGGCGTTCTGGGCGGGAGAATTGCTCCGCGCTCTGCCGCTCGCGCAGGGAGGAGGCGGCGCCGCCGCCATGCACCTCCTGGTCCCCTACGTCATGTGGCTGCTGGCGTTCGTCGTAACGCTCACCGCGGTGGCGCCCCGGACGCTCCCGAGGGCGGTGGTCATCGACGTGGCTGATCACCAGCTTGCTTATTCTTTCCTCTCGATGGCCGTGTTCGCAGGTGGCCTCCTGCGCGCTCTGGCGGAGGTGGAAGCTGATGACGAAGCGCTGCTCGTCGACGCTGCGGCTGCAGCCCGCCTCGTCGGAGCCTACGCGATCTTTCTGCTGGCGCTCGTCGCCACGCTGATGCCGGTCGTCGGATTGCCTCGGAGGGCGATTCCGTCGGCAACATTTATGCTGCTTTCCGCCGTCATCTGGTACCACCTTCAGTTGTGGCTGCCATAATTAAGATCTCGCATCTTCTCATTATATTCTGCTTTATCATGCACGATTCTGAAAAATGAACCTTGATGTTGCGTTGTTATGATCAAGGTTTTACATATGTGCTTAATTATATATGTTCGTATGTCTGATCAATAGCCTTCTTTCGGTCTGAAAAATAATAAAAAGTAGTGTTTAATTAAATACCAAGAACTAGCTAGCTAGTAGCCATCGATGAAATATTGCTTGAAAATATAAGCAACAGCAAGAGGATATATATAGTGAAGTGAACTCTATGGAAAATATTGGAAGGAGCTATCGTCGTCGGCCGCGACTCGTCGGAGCTCAGACGAGGGATCGAGGAGAAGTGGTGGGGGCTGAGAGAATTAAAGGAGAGGATATGGAGGAGGTGTTGACCGTAAGTTTATTCTTAAGTTGACTTATTCAACCATAGTAGTCAAAATCAATTTATTTTAATGACTCTTCATTAATTATGCAAAATTCAATTATATTATTAAGTTCAATAAATTTTTTTATGACAAAAGTTTAAGGATATAAATATGAACATTCTGTTCTATGATGATCAAATAAAGAACAATAAGAAGGAAATATATATTTCTCTTGAGAAAATCTCTTTTTGATTTTCTCTTCACACTTCCTCACAAAGACTCTTCTACATTCTTATCTTTTCATTCGAGATCCATCAAATTTCAATAAATTTAGTATCCGAGTCATATACACCAATGACTTCGACAAGCTCCTCCAAGTGCTAAAGTTAATCAAAGATAATTACAGAATGTCAAGTATATAAATGGAGATTCTATTAGGATCCCTTGATGTATGAGACCATGTGGAGATCGGCTATATACTATAGCCGAAACAAGAGATGGGAATGAGTAAGTTCTTAAGGCGATGATGAAAAGAAAGAAAGCCTTATTCACTATCGATTGAGGCGTAGATGAAGTCGCTTTTAAGTTGATTACTTTAGCAACAACATGACAAAAGGCTTGGAAGATATTGAAGATAATATATATATGATGAAGTAAATAAAGTAAAGAAGATTCACATACAAGTCATGAAGCACAACAACAAAAGAATTCAAAAATAGTTTTTAATTATTTCTTCTGAGTTATCTTCATTGTTCATAAAATGAGACAAAATGACAAGGAGCTAAAAGATGTTCAAGTCATAAAAAAATCTTAAGATCTTTAGACATGAAGTTTGATTTCGTAACTATGACAATATAATCGAGGAATCAAAAGATTTAGAGATGATGACTGTGGAAGAGCTTATAAGATCCCTTCAAGCATACAAACAAATAATATTGAAGAAAAATAAAGGAAAAACTTTAGAGCAAGCACTCCAATCCAAACTATCATTCAAGAAGAATGAATCATACAGAAGAGGTCCTCAACAAGGAAGGATTTTTACATGGAAAGAAAGAGGTGGTTGTACTTTTAACTCCAATGAGCACACAAAATCTGAAGGAAATGAAGATAGTCAACAAGGACACATGGGCATGGAAGAGATCGTGGTGGAAGCTAAGGTCAAGGTCATGGACGAGGTAGAAATACTAGATGGAGGTATGATAAAACTAAATCTCAATGTCGCATTTGCTAGCTAGAAGTATGATCATCACTATAATGAATGTTGGTATAACACTAACAATAGAGAAGAAATAGTGAACCTAGACAGTGAAGGACTAGTATTGTTGATGACATGTGATAGGTCAGAATTTCTCCAGCCTACTAGATGGTTCTTAGATACAAAAGCATCAAACCACATGGGTGGGAGGAAGGAGCTTTTCACAAAGCTGGATGAGAGGCAAATATGTGATATCACCTTTGGAGATCTCTCATAAAGGCTAATTAAAGGAAAATTAAGGTGATATTAAGGAAAATTCACCTTTTCATTTTGAATTGCAAAATGGAAAGAAGGTATGCATCTCAAATGTTATTATGTTCCTGATATAAAAAATAATCTTTTGAGCATTAATTGATCAATTATTGAAGAAAGAATATGATATACAGATGAAGGACTTGCCTCTTAGTATTCCTGATAAAAGTAATAATCTTATTACTCATGTCACAATAACTAAGAACAGAATATTTCCACTGAAATTGAGCATTAACGAAGGGAATTACTTTAAGGCAAGCACTATGAATAGTTTCATTCTTTGGCATTTTCGACATGGATATCTGAATTTTGAGATATTAAAGTTACTTTCAAAAAATAACATGGTATTTGGATTGTCAAAAATTGAAAGTTTCAACCATCTATGTGAAATATGTGTTGTATGAAAGCAGTAGAGAAAGTCATTCAAAAAGTACAATATGAGTAGGGGTGAGCAAAAATTTAATTAAATCGAATAACCTGATTGAACTGATCAAATTTAAAAATTCGGTTCAGTTATTTCAGAATTTCAATTATTTTTTCTAAAAAAAATTAGTTAATTCGATTTGGTTTTGATTTTAAAATTTCTTATTAGCTTAAACCAAATAAACTGAATAAATCAAATTACTAAAATAAAAAAAATAATTTATAAATTTCTAAGTAAGAAAATGTATAAATCCTTAACTAATTGATAAATTTTTATAATATTTGAACAATTCAGTTATTTTGGTTAATTTGGTCAAAAAATGAATTAATAAGCCTTTTATAGGTTCGGTTTGTTCGATTTTTATTTAAAAATTCAGTCGGTTCGGTTAGTTTTAAAAAAAATTGATTCGGTTTGGTTTCGATTAATTCGGTTTAGTTCGATTCAGTTTTAATCGAATACTCAGCCCTAAATATGAGGTGATCATCTTCACAACTTGAATGTATGCATTTTGATGTTTGTGGACCCATCAAACCTATCTCTATTGGTGGAAATATGAATTTCTTAACTTTCTATCTTTTTTTGCTTGTATCCTTTAACAACCAACCTTATTTTGTATCTTTCAACTTCTTCTTTTATATTTGCCTTTATTTTGAACACTCATTTAACTCAGTAGCTTGGCATAAAATAGTAAGACTACTCATTTCTCTTTTAGCTCAAAAAAGATAGAAGATATATTAAATGGACATAAAATCTACTTTTTTTAAATGAAAATCTTGAAGAAAAGGTTTATATCGAGCAACCACTAAGTTTTATCCTCAAAGGCAAGAAGAAAAGGTATACAAATTAAAGAAAATTCTTTACAGACTCAAGCAAGCCCCTATGACTTGAAACTTAAGAATTGATGAACACTTTATAAAGGAATGCTTCACAAAGTATCCCTATAAGCATTCTTTATACTTGAAGAATAATTCATATGAAGATAGTCTACTGGTATGTCTTTATGTGGATGATTTAATTTTTGTAGGTAATAATATCTATATGATTAGAAAATTCAAGCAATCAATAGAGAAGGAGTTTGAAATGATAGATCTGGGATTGATGAGATACTTCCTTGGCTTTGAAGTATAACAAAGAGAAGAGGGAATCTTTGTATCATAAGAAAAATATACCATAGAGATTTTAAAGAAATTTTCAATAGACGATTGTCATGATATATAGATACACCCATTGAGTATAGCATTAGAATGACTAAAGATGAAGAAGGCAAACTTGTGAATCCAACTTATTACAAGAGTTTTATGGATTGCTTCAAGTACCTGACATGTACAAAGCTTGATATATTATTTGGAGTTGATTTGGTAAGCAAGTATAAATTATAAAAACTTCTCACTTATATGTAACTAAGAGAATTCTTAGATATGTAAAAGAGACAATTGATTATGGACTTCTCTATTCATTAACGAAAGATATGAAATTTTTTTATTTCGATAACGATTGGGTTAGAAGTTATGATGATTGCAAGAGCACTACTGGATACATGTTTTATCTTGGTAATGTTGTTTTCATTTGGTCTTCACAAAAACAATCAATTGTTTCTCTATCAACTTGTAAAGCAGAGTAATAGAGTATATTGCTACAGCCTCTTGTGTTTATCATGCTATTTGGTTAAAGAGATTACTTCAACATCTTAGATTGCAACAAAAAGCTACAACTAAGATCTATGTGGACAACAAATCAACAATTGTTTTAGCCAAAAACCCAGTTCATCATGAAAGATTCAAGTATATTGATTCTCATTTTCATTTCATAAGAGAGTATATTAAGTCAAAAGAAATAGAATTGTTTCATATGAAGTTAAGTGATCAAGTAGCTGATATATTTGCAAAGTCTCTAAAAGCAAAAGCTTTTCAATACTTAAGGAATTTGTTGGGAGTTAAGGAAGAACAAGTTTAAGAAGGGCATATGGGGCATGTAAATTTATTCCAAAGGCAAGTTGGCATGTAAATTTATCCCAGTCCGAAGACAAGTTGACTTCTCCGACCAACCATGCAATGCAAAAGTAGTCAAAATCAATTTGACTTTATGTGACTGCTTCATCAACTATGCAAAGTTCAATTATCTTACTAAGTTCAACGAAACTCTTTATGACAAAAGTCATTAGTATGGAAAAAACATAAATATAATTATTTTATGGTTAATGATGTGATGTATTAATTATAGAAGGATAGAAGGATATGGAAGTATGAGTCTAAGTGTATAAACAGGGACCTTGTATGATGATCAAATAAAGAACAACAAAAAGTAAACATTCCTCTTCATAAAGTCTCTCTTTCATTCTCTCTTTGTACAAAAGGCTCTCTTACATTCTTGTTTCTCATTCAAGATCCACCAAACTCCAACATGATCAATGATTTAATAATTTGAAAGAGAATTAATAATTCAAAGAAAAAACATGTAAAATTTCTATATAACGATCGATTGCACTAAAAATATTATCCTTGTTCCGGTTAAATACTGTGGACGGTCAATTCATCAGTCAATGAATAATCCAACGTATATACACATCCTTCAGAGATCAGTAACGAGGAGGATAAAAAGACCTAAAAGACATTTTGACAGAGAATTAGAATGATGACGAGGAAGAGTCCCAACAGACTAATTAATCCGATGCTCAAGTTAAGTTTTACTCCTTGTGTCCAAAGCAATAAAAAGAAGAAAAACCCAAAAGAGTTTAGTAGAGTACCTGCGAAAAAGTCCCTTCTCCTAACCCCTATGGGGTTTATATAATTGTTAGAAGAGAATCTGCACATTAGATGTTACCTTCCTCTTTATCATCCCTATGCGAGCTAGCAATGGACCAAGTCTGACAGTTGTTGATGGCCTTTCTACTAGCTGAATGTCATGTGTCTAATGCATGGCATCATGGGGACTAGCCTTGATAACTACATAACTGCTTCATTATTCATATGGTGCCCCATGTTTTGGAATATTCACAGTCGTTGTTTGCACGTGTTCTTAGTCAAAGGGTTTTATAGAATGTTAGTTCAGCCTGAAGAGGGATAAACAAATGAGGTCGATGTTGAATGACTTGAAAATAGACAATGTCAGTAATTGGAACAAGACAATGAGGGTGCCTAGACTTAAAACTGATATAGAAATGGTAGAGATAGACAGAGATAGAGATAGTATCGAAATCTGAGATTGAGACTGATACAGAGGTGGTATTGAGATCCGAAGTTGAGACAAAGATGGTGTTGAGATCCGGGGCTGAGACAAAGATGGTACTTAAATTCGAGGTCGAGACAGAAATGATATTGAAATCCGAGACCGAGACACAATGATGTCAAGACTTATCGGCTGACTTGTATCCAAACTAGATTCTAACCCTTGGGATGAGTATACAGAGTGAGCTCAATCGGACCTGAACATCACATTGGACAAGGTTCAATTTCTGTTGGGCCATGTTTGATTAAGTTGACTTTGACCATCACGTCGGCACAAAGTTAATTATCAACCCCAGGTGCCATATGGAGGCGGTAGGATTTGCCACATCAAACCCCAAATTGTATTTATCTCCAATTGTTCTTTCAATTGGATGATATTAAAGGTTGCTAATTGTGTTAGCAATTAGGAATCACATATGAAACTTAAATAGAACAATTTAATTCATGAGTAGGCATAGGTCTAATTACACATGAATAAGATAAGATGAAGAGTCCTGTCTTTGTGAGCATGTTAACACAAGCATACAATTGCAAGATCTGCAAATCCCAAATGCATTATTCTCGGCGTTGTTTCAGAGCACCAGATTCATACAGAAAACTACTCTCAATTTGGCAGAGATACACGCCTCATGCCATGGCAGGAACCACCTTGTTCAGAACCTTGAGTTCATCATCGCCGTCAGCAGGCTCGAAGCAAGACAGTCCAGTGACCTCCTTCGTCTCGACCGCAACCCATTCGACTCTCTGCGATATCTTAATAAGCAGAGAAGCCACCGTGAGGAGAGGTAAGGTCTCCATGATCAGCACAGTCGCTTCCTGGGGGACAGAGCTCAGTGCAGTTTGAAGCTCATCAGCGGTGTTCTTCATGTCCTTGACCAAATAATCCACGCTCGACGGCTTCCTCATCGACTTGAAAGATCCGGCCAACTCTTTCAGAACCTTCGCCGAGTCCGAGCTCAGTTTCAGATACGCATCGGCGAGATGCCTCCTTACTGAATCAGGCAGCTCCTGCAATTTTAAGCAGTAAGTCATGAATTCATGCAGATTGCGTGAATGCTAGATCTTATACCAGATTCTCAGAGCTTATGCAGTTAGTCAGCGATTCGATGCAGTACGCGCAGTGGCGCATGGCTGCGCCGATCTTGAGGTACTGCCTCCATGGATGCCCATACGAGAAACGACCATGAGGGGGCTCCCATCTCGCCAGGTTTGCCTATATATATATATATATATATATGAATTCCAGCAAATCGAACATGAATAATGTAGAGAATTAATGTATATATTGATCAATTACCAGCGAATCCTCAGATGCCTTGGAGTTAAGAACGCATTTGAATCCTTGTAGTTTCTGACTGCACGTGTGCTCGCACTCCTCGCCGTCTTCCTCTCCTCCTCCTCCTCCTCCTTGAGGTATTCAGCTACTGACTCTGATAGTGATCATCGCATGCAGAGAAGCAAGATGAACAGTTGTAGTGTTATTATTTGCTAAGAAATTATATATATATTTGATATAATGCGCGACTATTTTCTGCGTGCCTGTGAGCGACACAGGATGCACCGTCCATCATGCGATCGCGCGCCAGATCTGACCGTCCAAATGTGAGAATACACAGTGTTCCACCCCCGATCCCCCGCCGCTGCCACTGTCGCCGCCCCCGCCGTGCCGTCCGGCCGGCCAGGCGCGATCGACGCGCCGCTCGCCAGCGCATCAGTCGGCGTCGGAATCCGGCACTATTTGGCTGGAAACACGGCCGGCAGTGGCGTGTGCCGATTTCCGACCAAATCGCGACCGGATTCCGGCCAAATCGCGATCGGATTCCGATCAAATCACAGCTGGATTCTCACACGTCGATCCTTCCTCGGTGGTCTCCGACCGCGATTGGCCAGAAATGGCACGCGCCACTGCCGACCGCGTTTTCAACCAAATCGCGATCGGATTCCGGTTGCAATTTGATCGGAAACGACGCACGCCACTGCCGACCGCGTTTTCAACCAAATAGCGATCAGATTCCAGCCGCGATTGGGCCGGAATCCGACGCGCACCACTGCCTACCGCGTTCCAATCAAATTGAGTCGGATTCTAGGCACAATCCGGCCGGAATCCAATGCCGGCCAAAGTGCCGGCGAGCAGCCTTGTTGATCGGGCCCGGGCCGGCGGCCGACGGTGGTCGGACAGTACGGCAAGAGCAGCGACAACGGCGGAGGTCGGCTCTATTGCTCACGGGACCGCGCAGCACGGATCGCACAGTATATCATTTCTCTTTATATATATATATATATACCTTCGAGGGACTCTGCGAGCTTTTCCATGTTGCGAGTGGTGAGGCGGTGGAGCTCCTCCCCGGCCCAGACCGGGCAGACGACAATGCACACGGTGAGGCAGATGCAGAAACCGAGCGTGATGGTGCAGAACCGCCACTGGGCCAAGGCCAGCAGCTGCTCGACGCGATAGCCGGACACCGCCACCAAGGTGAAGGTCAAGATGAAGATCATGAGTCCGTAGTCGAAGCGGGCTTTGAGGGTAGGAATGAACCTGAAGAACGTGGCGGCAGAGGCTGCATGCATGCTATCGATTAGCAGAAAGTAGGTACGTAGCTAGTGATGGTTTAATCATTTCTTACATAATAGGAAGATTGAAGTTCCGAGAATGATGTGATCGGCAGTTTTGCCAGATTTGATCGCGAGCCAGTGGAGGCCAAACGCTAGAGATCCGGCGCTCACTGTTGCAGTAGCCCTGTTCAGTCCTTTGTACAAGGTGCCACCTACTGTGAACTCAAAGACCACCACGACGGTCATCACAGCCCACATAGCAGTGCCGCCGACTCCATCATACAGCGGCCTGGTGTAGTAGAACACAGAGGTGAGAGCCAATGCGAGCCCCACTTTCATGCCATGGATCACCTTTCTCGGATCATCGGCGCCGATCTGCCACACCTTCCTCCCCAAGCTCCAGGCCTTCAGCCTCAAGCCTGACGCCAGATTACAAACCCACAGCAGTACGGCGAGTGGCGGCGCAGGAGCAGGCTGAGCCTCCAGCTTCACCGACGACGAGCCGGAAACTGTCACTCGCCATTCCAAGTCCAGCCCCTTCCTCGAAGCTTCTTTCTCACCAGCCATTTCGAAACAGAACTGGAATGGCATGCATGAGCTAGCTTCTTGGCTTTTTCTGGGCGATCAGCTTTCGATGCTTTCATATAGCTAGCTAGGAACGGATTCATTATTTATTTTATCCAAGGAAGAAAGTAAAAAACAAAAAACAAAAAAAAGCAACAGTGCATCATCAGATAACAGCTAGCAGACATTAAGTGAGGATATAATGTTCATTGTTTGATACCTAAAAGCAAAGGTTTTGTAAAATGTGCATGATGATTTCATGTTGCACAGCACACTAAATTCCTTGCTAGTGGATTTAGTCTGGTTTAAAGCAGCTAGCACACAGGGGACCTTTAATTATGGTGCATTCCCTTAGGTAATTAAGGATATATATGGCAGAGACAAGACCTTGGTGCCTTGTGGATGCCCCTCCTTTCCACCTCATTTCCCTCCTTATCACATAAACGGTTCTTAATTAGGTTTGCTCCCTGCTTTTATTATTTGAGAGATCATGGCTCATATCACCCCCTCCTTTTATTATTTATTTCTGAAAACCTAACTGGCCTATCTCAGATCACTGTTTGGTGATCCAGGAGAAAGAGTTGCAGAGTGTTTGTTCTCCATGAAAGTCCTCTTTAACTTGATCAATCTCCTTGCATGATACAAAATCTTTATGTTCCATCCAAAAGGTCGTGCATGGCTCTTTTATGTCAATTTGAACCTTAGCAGAAGTTATTAAATCCGTTGATTTATACGTGAATATTAAAAATAATCTTTTAAAATTTATTAATTTAATAAAAAATATTTAAAAAATAAATTATCATTCTTAAAGAAGGAGAGGGCAAAAATATTATTAAAAAATCCTAACTTACGAAAAATGAAAATACCCTTGAACTATAAATCTGAAATTATTAAAAATAATAATAATAATATTCAGAATCTTTGAAAATGCTCTAAATAATATTTTTTTAATCGGACACTGGCCCATTATGAATTTCACCTAATAATAAACTTAAATCTGTGAATGAGTTTCAATTTAACAGGTAGAATATCTCATTTTAATACCCAAATCAAAAGTTATGATATCTTTCAAAATTTACAAAGACAAGTGTACCATTGCCACGATCTCAAAAATCAGATGTCCAATGCAGTGTAACTAATTTTGACTATTAAATAAATCTAGAACAACTTATTTATATATACTCAGATTTTTTTTAATCCAAATATCCTAATTAATTGTGAAGATAGATAAATTCAAAGCACAACTTATATAAATTTAAAATTTTTTTAAAAAATCTAAATGTCTAAATTTCATCTAATTAATTGTGAAGATAGATGATCTTTCCCTAACTCAACTCTGAAAAAAATTCGAAACACACATTTGATATTCAAATTTATCACCTTATTATTGCTACGAGTGCTTTACTATTCCAATGGTGCGGATTCGCTTGTGGTCACTTTTATAAAGCGGTGCATCTACGAAAGATAAATGAGGCACGTAAAGGTTTCCTTGTTGCTTAAGCTAAAAGCCCTAAGCCATTCAACTCATCGTCAGATGAGACTTAGTCATCCCTTTTGATGGTCTATAGTGGAGAAAGCTTAGTGGCATCACCCACATAAAGTAATTAATTGACCTAACTAAAAGATGCAATACAAGGCTTGGATTTCATGTAAAGCAGGCAATTACTAATATGTTTTGAAAACAAACCAGGGAGTTGAACTGGTCGACTTCTAGGACCAGTGTCTACTAGTGTTTGAACCATACTGGTTCTCCTGGTTGAACCATGTCGAGTTTGATATCTCGAACACTGATAACAAGCGTAAAATTAAACATACATGCATACATGATTAATTGTGATTGTATAGTCAACATCAGACAAACATAATGACTATTTACTGCAGCAAAGGAAATCTAGGAAAATCAATTTGTATTTAATTTGAAGACTGTCGATATTGATTACATTTTGAATGCGCAATGAACTTAACGACTAAGAAACCATGAGTGAGAAAATAGAGAAGGAAGCAACCAAAACCAAAGAGATTTTAGGAAAACAAATTCTGGAATTGACTTGATCACTGCAATAGACAAATACCTACGAACTTTGCAGAGCTTGAACAAATTAAAAAAAAAAGAATCTAGAGTAAACCTCGCTTAATTTGGATCCTTGCTTCTCTGATGCTGTTTGGCTGGTAGCATACTAGTCCACTTATGAGTGTAGCAAACTTATTGTGCATCAGCTTATCAACGAAAGGAACCCCTAAGAACTATGGCGAAAGATCGCACCTTTGTGTTTTGAATGCCACTTTTTTTATTCATCATATGTTCAGTGGCTCTGCTTCAGCATCTCTCTCCTTCAAAGAAGACCAATCTTGAGACTCTGCTAAGAGAATTAGTCATGAGAATATTTGAATGCGAAGGAAGTCATTTAAAATAGTCTATCCAATACTGCCTTCTACAAGGCTCCTTATGAACTAGTTCCTTGAGAAAAACAACAACAGCAATTTACATGTATAATCAATTCGTTGATTGTTGAATTCCACATTAGGTACATGGCTCCTTATGATATGTTTAGATCATTGTGATCTTTCATGATCAAACTGTATAAGCCCCAAATATTAGGGATGGAATGATAACGTCCATTGAGCTCTATGCAATGCCATAGTCAAAAATTATGATAGAAGTAAACGTTTTACTAGCAAGTGTGCCACACTAGTTACCTGACAATACCAACAACCATGAGATGAATGTTGTAATCATTTCATGTTGTACTGCCTAGAGTAAAAGTTGTATTGGAAGATATTATGCAGAATATTAAATCATTCAAAGCTAAACAGAAATTTAGTTCATCAATAAAGTACAACAAGGAGATATGTTGTATTACTTGATCTGTGGATCTCAGCAACGGTCATCAATCTCCTCTGTAGAATTGCAGCAAGGAAAAGGAAAACAGAGCACATGCCAAACATGACGGTCATAGGGAAAGCACTCACCTGTAAATTGTCATTTCAACAATCATTATAAGGTAAACTACTTTGTTTTTCCTCGATCTTACAAATCATGGCCACTGTAAGTAGTTATTGTGATATAAGGCTTTAGTTGGTTGTGTGAGTCAAGGAGCATCAAATACATCAAATTAACCACCATGAACCCTGAACTATAACTTGCTGGCAAATATGTTAAGAGATTGAATTGGATGCTTACATTGTAAAGAACAACGCAGACAAATATGTTAAGGGGAATGCGGAAGAAGTTCATGATTGTGCTCCTAGCCTCCTCAGGAATGTACTGGGATCGCATTTTCATAATGGATGGCCAAAATATTCCAACACATGCTTCAAATGTACAGAATCCAAAGAGCTGAATACAACCCCCAAAAGAAATGCCTCCGCCTTTAACCGTTGATGGTGCTATCAAGGACTGCAGGATAACAAGGATGGAATCAGACCATCTGTGTGCAAGTAATGAGTAGAAGCAAAGAAGAAACCAATAGAGGTACTAAGAAGCTCATACATTGGTAATAACAGGTAGGAGAAGAGTAATTGCTGCAATTGAAAATACAAGCTGCATGTAAGATTCAACTTTGGGTACAGCACGGGCCAATAGCCGAGATGCTGTGGAGCTCCCTAACATCGACGAGAGCATAAAGGTGGCAAAGATGAAACCATGAGGAATATCCTCATCATTTGGACTTAGAGCAGGAGTCCAAAGGAAGACAAATGTATACATAGAGCCTTCAAACAGTGACTGAATTGCTCCCAGCAAAGCAATTTTCTCATCTGCGAGAGCATATTATCATCACAACCATATTCTTTTAGCTTTTCATATTAATAATTTCTTAAAACAATGAAATGAATAGATAAGAATACTAACCAGAAGAAATAGCTGATGCAGCAACCTTAAACTGGGTAAGCAAATCCTTGCTTTCTGAAGGATCTCCATAGTTCTCAGTCCATGTTGACAATATAACAGCCATGCCAATTGCAAGGAAGCATGCAGCAGCATCAAAGGGAGCAACAGGTCCAAAACCCAAGTTATCTGTCAGCAAATTAGCAAACAGCCCAGATACAATGGCAACCAGGCCATTGCCGAGAAATATGGCCTTGGAAAAAGTTATAGACAACCATTGTGGTTCGAAACCCCTCTGTATCATCAGACAAACAAATGAGAAGAGAAGCATGTTAGTAAAGATATATGCTATTAATCTCTCCTAACATAACTCACATCTAGGTTCTATAGCTTTTGCATAGTATGTGTTAAATTAAATGTTTCTCATCAAGCAGCAACCAAACAATGTATTGGATAATCTAAGTGAATTCAGTACGAAATAGTTCAAGTTCTTAGGTTTGCTGCTTGCAGTTTTGCTTTTATCGAAATTGATACAAGATGTCACAGCCATCTCAAAGGAAAATGCTTTTATCAAATTTCATAGAATTGGAAGAGTATATTATCTTGTCAATAACAATCTATAGTTGTCCGACTTGAATTAAAATTTTCAATATCTTGAAAATGTTTTGGAACACAGATTATCTATAAATTCTCTTTAATAGCAGACTCTAATAGTTGGAGTCATCATTTATCTCCTTCATTCCTGTGTCAAATACCAACACTCCAAGTGGAACATCTGTCCCTTTTAACCCCATTTTAAAATTTTCAAAAATAACTAAGTTGAACACTAGGATCCACACTGGTGTCACATAAATCTTCACAAGCTATAGCCCCGAATCTAACTGATAGCTTAAGTCTTCACATGAGTAAGTTTGCAAATAACATTGAAATGTTGTGCATTTCTTGAAGGAAACAATCATAAAATTGCTCTTCACATGGTCTTTTCTAGAGTCCTTAATGTCAACTTTCTCCTTTTTCTTGTAGAACATGCAGTCAAACAACAAATTGACTAAGTAAACCAGTTTGGATGACTCTACTATAGGATTTAGGAGTAAACAAAAAGAAACAATAATTATGTATAATAATAAGACCCTTATGACAACTAAGTTCGAAGCACCAAAGTTATATAGTAGGTGAGCTGACACAATGAACTCTGAATTTAAAAGTGTATACATTCAAACAGCTATAGAATCTGCCAACAATGATGTTATGGAAATGAATCAGAACAGATCCGAAGAGTCAAGAATTAAAAAGGAGAAAAATTAAACGGGCAAAAAACATATGGAATATACAAATGAATGTAGTCATATATCAACAAAATTTTCCAGTCACACTTTCTGACTGATAACATACTCTCACTACCTTCCGCAGAGAAACGTGCTAAGGAAAATCTCAGAAAAAACGGTAACCATATCTTTGCACCAATAAAAGTGGTAATTTAGGTCAACCTTGTTGTGTTCTGCAACAAGCCATGATTCAAACGCAGAAAACAAGAGCGACGTGGCGATCCCGCCCAATATGCGTCCCAGCATCAAGACCTTATATTGTGGAGAATGCTTGGTGATGCAACTCAGTATGTAGGAGATACAGTATGTGACAGAAGCTCTCTTCCGACCCCTTAGCACACAAAAAAAGGAAGAGAATTTCAAAGATTACTCTGAAAGGAAACAAAATGAAACACAGATCGACCTAAATGGGGAAATGCTCACTGTTTGTCCGCAAGTGAACCGACAATGGTGCCGAACAGCATGGAAGATCCGAACCCAGCGATGAACAACCGACCAATATCTCCCTTATCATACCCATACGTAGTATAGAGATAGTACACGTAGGGACCCTGCAACCAGTCTCCAGCTGCCTCCAAAAAACACGAAGAACTCGATTCAGACATGCGAAGAAAAAAGACCGAACAACCTAGCAGCCCAACGAAGGCCGAGATCTGGCCCTAAACAGATCAGATCTGCAAAATGCTGAGCGAACGAACAGATCTAGAGGAGGAAGGAGGTGGCTTACCCATCATGAGGGAGTAGACGAGGAGGTAGTTGTTCTTGAAGGAGTTGAAAGCGGCGGAAGTGACAGCACGGTCGCGGCCGGTCTTGCTGAGCTCGAGCACCACCACCACCGCGGTGAGCCCGCCAAAGAGCAACCAGTAGAAGGCCTCCATTCTCCGGCGACCTTCCCCGCACGCAAACGGAAGAAGGAGAGGAGGGCGAAATAGCGGAGGAGAAGTGGGAGTGGGTGTGGAAGCGATGTGAGATCGGCTACTAAATAGGCGCGGTGGGGGGACGAATAAATAAAGGAGCTAATTGATAAATACTATACATTTGTGGCAATTCTCTAAAATGACCCTTTTTATTTTTATATCTAAAATACCATCAATCTTAATTCTTATGAAAAATTAAAATTTAAGTAAAATGTATAAAAATTGAAAGAAAAAAAACTCCACCTAAACTAAATATATTGTAAATTTCTCAAAGGGAAAATGTCCATCATAATTTTACAAATATAATTTGGAGTTGAATTTTATCTCCTCATGTAACGACCCGGCCCGTCCGTCCATGGGAATTCTATTTATCCCGACCCCTATTTTCTATGGGTCATGGGCTATCGACCATCAACTGTGCCGTTACCTACTAGATCTTTCCACCCCTGCCCAGTAGATTTTTGTCAATACTTGGTTATCAGATTCAAGAAACTTTAGTACTTTAGCTTGCAGGTCTAGAGTTCGAATCTGGGGAAGACAAAAATCTACTGGGCAGGGGTGGAAAGATCTAGTAGGTAACGGCACGGTCGATGGTCGACAGTCAGCCCATGACCCACAGAAAATAGAGGTCGGGATAAGTAGAATTTCCATGGACGAACGGGTCGGGTCGTTACAATAAAAAGAAGCTTCTCACTTGGTTATCAGATTCAAGGAACTTTAGTACTTTAGCCTGCAGGTCTAGAGTTCGAATCTGGGGAAGTAAAAATCCACTGGACAGGAGTGGAAAGTCCTAGTAGGTAACGGCACGGTCGATGATCGATAACCCATGACCCACAGAAAAATAGGGATCGGGATAAATAAAATTCCCACGGACGGACGGGCCGGATCGTTACATCTCAAATATACATATAAATCAATAAAAGATTATTTAAGACTTCTATCCAAATAATAATAAAAAATATTGGAATTTATAAGATAAATGGAGACAATAGAAGAATAAAAAAAAAAAAAAAAGCTAAAAAGAATTTGACTCTTTGTCCTCAAAGCCTAATATTCCAATCTGTTTAGGCCGAATGAATTAGCCACCAATTAGGCAGCCTTCCTCTTCCAATTCCATGCAAAGGTATGAATGGCGTTGACTACAGATGATGATGGAGCACTAGGAGGCATACTGCCAAGTAAACACTCCTTTGACTCTCTTCAATAACAGCAAGAGGTTCAAGGCTCTCCCTCTGCCGGCCAACTTTTGGACTCATCATTATATGTATGAAGCATCATCTCGATAAGGAACCAACAATGTTTGTGTCTGAAAACTTGGTAGATTAGTTCATAAACCTTGCTGTTTCTTGTTTCTCAGTTTCAACTTGTATGGAATCCAACTCTTGATGATTCAGTTCAAATATGTTAGTTTTTCTTTCATAATGATCATCTAAAAACTACTTTCGGATAAGTTTGTAAGACTCTTTACCTTAAGCATGTTCAATTTATCAGGCATCGCAAGCAATCGTTGAAGACATTCTTGTGAACCTTGCCTGTCCTCCTTGACTCACATGGTGATCACCAAAGTTTTCGTTTAACACAAAGATTGAAACTCTAAGGAAGACTAATTTTGGTTGTCTCAATGACACTGTTCTCTTACACAAAGTTGTAGAAATGAGTTCATTTGGAGAGTTGATGTAAACAAACCGCAAAGGAAATGCTTCACTTCTTATCCTTCTGTTCTTCAAAGTTGTTTATTAAGATTCTTTAACCTTTTTACAGGCATGTAATGCCTGTAACTTAGTTTGTAGCATTATGCCTCTCAAAGTTCCTTGTCAGAAGATGTAGATGAGAACAATAACATTTGTGGTTCCTCTGAAACTACTGACAAAGATAGAGAGAGATTAGAGTCTGTATAAAGCTACAAGCTTTCCTGAACTTATCCTTCATTTGACTGTCATTTCTGTAAGCTGTTTATCCAGTAAGAGGAGAACTGGATACACTTGCTAGGTTACTGTGACCTTTTTTATTATGCAAATTTGGAGGAATTGGGGATATGTCAACAAGACAGTCATGGAGTTGTTATAATGAACTTATTGAAATGACAGAGATATCAGCTGCAAACACACAGGGAACTTTGAGGTGCAGCTCAAGGAGCCCATGCAACTGCTAAACTCTGTATGTTAACTAATATAATCCAAAACATGTATTGATACATGCTTTATCTCCTAAATTGGATCAGCTTCTGCATGGTTGGCTTTTTACTCAAAAAAGCCTTAACTGGTCTAAGCAGTTGAAGTTTATGTTGATGGTAGGTTCTTGTTGGGACTTGTTTAGTTTTCAAGAGCTGAACTGTAGAGAGGGAATCATAATAATTTGTCTTCTTTTAGTAGAAGCTCGGAGTAGAATAGGTAAGATCCTTTCCCATTATCTTTTATATTTCAGAGTTGAGTTCTGCACCTCTGTTCATTTCATGGAAAGAACTTATAATCTGATGATTGAGTCGATTCCATGATTATAAGTTCATAACCTCAACTCATTCTCATTTTGAACGGAACAAATCTACTAATTTTTTTATTCCAATTAGTATGAGAGATCTCAAACTAAGAAAGAGGAGCTAGAAGTTAGATGCAACCGTTCAAGGGGTTGAAGAGATTTCCTTCCGATATCAAAAATAGCCGATTTCCTTTCAATATAAAAAAGAGAGGATTTAGTGGAGTTACTTGGGAGAAAGAGCTAGCCCCTTTCCATTACTTTATCTAGGGTTTATATAACTACTAGAAAAGCATCTCCACGTTGGACATGTCCTTCTCCTCAATCTTCCTCGCATGAGTAAGCAAGAACTAGATTTGGCAACCGTTAGTGACTTTCTCCATTCACTACTGCTTCGTGTTTGATGGAAAGCATCTAGAGGACCAATTTTGACAGCAACATAACCACTTCACTACCCACACTGTGCAATGTGTTTTAGAATATTCGCCGTTGTTGTCCATTTTAAGAGTGACCGAGTTGAAAGAGGAGTCAGGATGATCAAGTTGAAGAAAGAGTTGGATGGCCAATATGAAGAAGAAGTTGAGAGGTTGAGCTGAAGGAAGAGTCTAGTGATCGAGCTGAAAGAAAAGTTGAGTGACCGAATTGAAGGAAGAGTCGAGTGGTCAAGTGGAGGAAGTCAGGTGATTGAACTTATGGAGTCGGATGGTTGTTTTGACCTCCACCAATACTTAACTATTAACTTGACCTCTCACGTGGCTCTACAACGTGTGAGTTTCCTTATCCACCACGTCAAGGATATCGAATTGGGTTCAACATCAAACACAAACATGTAAAATATCTTTCTAAAACATTTAACACTTGGATTCACACTCGTATCAAATAGAGACTCATCTAATATGCTAAAAGAGGAGGGTTCCTTAGAACACAAACTACTCTAGATATCTCGATGATTGCCTCAAGAGGCTGGTTTAGGGTAGTCAAGAGGTTGAATTGCAAGAAACCTCTCATCCAATTATATTCATAATGTTTTAAAGTTATGATTCAACATAAACCAACCTTGTTGCCATGAAACTTCCAATACGAAACTACTACTACTCTCCTTGAGGCAAACAGTTGCCATGAATTCAAGACCATCGTAGCAACCTGGAACTTATCCAAAATTGTGCATGTCCTAGTTCACGAGGAAGGAAGGAAGGAAGGAGGAAGGAACTATCCGGAAAGGTCGTAGAATCATTCAATACTGAATCCAAATACCATAGCCTGCTAATATAAGACAGACTAGATTCCTTAGAACGCTGTGGGGTTTTGCCAGTTGCAAAAGCTAAAGTCTCTTTGAAAATCGGTGGTGCACAGGAAGCCACTTTGTCCAGTGGAACCCATTGCCCACGTCTAAATCCTGCTTATGGTTGCTTGGATTGGAGAAAAGAACATCTTCTGTTTGGTTTGGGCTTTGCTTAGAGAGGTGCATTGCACCTAATTTACTCTGTTCTATCTTATCCATATAACCAAGTCGACCACTCATTCAAAAAGTTGGAGTCTGTGTCCCCAAAGGATGTTTGACTGTACATCAAACCTTCAAATCGAAAGCTAGGGGTTTCTTTTTAAGCCCAATAACTGAAAAGGTTGAGGTGATGCTCTCAGAGGACCCAGTAAAAGGTTACTCTTTGGAGTCGCCATCTGCATCATCTTCAAATTAACCTGGAAAGGTGGTATCAGACAGAGGCGCATGCAAGTACGTAGATGTTCTTCGGTGGAATCATTTCAGAGTCGATTAGCTCCAACACACTCCATGCAAATCTTGATCTACTTGGTTTAAGCATCACACAGTGACTTCTAGATCCATGTTAGCTCCGAGTGTCCTTTCATGGAGGACTTGCCTTTCTCATCCACAGTCTCTCTCCTCTTATTTAACTCCAGCCCAGCCATTCCATTGCATGCCACTCAGTTGGATTGATGCACTGGCTCTTCGATGAAGGTGAGTTACTACATTGATTGAGTATTAATTCTTCCATATCGTGTATCGAATCCAGTTCCTGATTGCCTCCGATCGGTAGATCTTCAACTGGATGCATCGCAGATTGCTCTGCTTCAGCGACTACTCCCATTTCTCTGAGAACAAAGGTTTGTTTCCTCATTCATTAACTCGGTGAAAAATGCTCGTCGATTACTTGTCTGGTTAACTGTTCTGCTCGGCTGAAGAATTGGGCGAGAGAGAAGAGGCAGCGCCGGTGGCGGCGGCGGAGACGGAGGCCCTGCTGCTCCATGACATGCTCAACGGCATTCTCGCCATCGGCACGGTGGGACGCCACCACCCGCTCATCTCACGCTGCCACTCTGCCTCCTCCGAGACAGAGTGCTACAGCTTCGGAGACGACGAGGCGGAGGAAGCCGCCGACGACCACGGCCGCGGCCGCGATAAGGAGGCGGCGGTGTTTAAGATCAAGCTGTCGGTGGAGGAGGAGACGAGGGGAATGGAATTCCTGAAGGTGTGCGAGCTGGCGCACCGCGAAGCGGAGGAGGTCCCCGAGCTCCCATTGCTGAAGCGGGAGCGGCGGCGCCGGACGACGCTGGCTGATCTCCTCGCCGTCAAGGCTACCCGGGCGAGTGCGGCGGAATAAATCTACGCCGATATCTGTGTAATTATCTTATTTTTTTACTGATACCGCCTTGGAATGATTGAACGCGATCCGACACTCGCATCAGCGCGTAGATCTGGACTCACCGAGTGAGCGCAGAGGGAGGGCCGTGCCCGTGGGCCGACGAGCTGGCAGCCATGGCCGTGCTGATGGCTGCATGTAGTTGGACTGGTTAGATCGAGCCGAGCAGTGGGAGTGTTTGATGCGCGGGGGGTGGTCCATTGGCCTGCAGGCATGTTGGGCGAGGGCATTTTGTCGAGTGGGTGGTAGGCTTCGGTTGCTTGCTTGTTTTGGATGTGATTTGTCGATAGGATCGGGTCGAGACACACACGATGAATCCGAAGACAAACCTAACTATCGAGTCGCTAACAGAAAACCTACATTGTCGGGAAAAGCTAGCTTTCAGACGAGGACTTAGGTCGCGGTCTATTAGGTCACGAGCACTTAGGTTAGGTCACTAATCTTATAAGTCCCGCTCGAGTGAGTTGATCGGGCAGCGAACGGGATGTGCCAAGTAATCCTTGCCATAATTTGAGCGAGTTAAGATGAGCTAAGTCAATCCGTGCAAGTTGGACAATCTATTGATTGGTATAAGTCTATCGACTCAAAAAGATGAGTTAGTTTGAATTGAATTTGTGATCTTATTAGACTATTGAATCTAAGAGTGATTTTAAGAACAAGTTAATGGTGAGACTAATCAACTTGGATGGACTAGATTGCTTTTTTCATAAAAATATTTAATGTAATATTATTTCTCAAAAACCTTTCAGCCAAACCTTTCAGTCAAGTTTCTGATAAGCATCTCAGATAGATCGAATGATAGTAGATCAAATTGTCCCCGGGGCATAGGTGAATTGGTTACGACGCAGCAGACTTGCAGAAGAGGGCAAGGGTTCGAATCCTGACGAAGCCAGGCAATACTCCCCTGCGTCGTAATCAACTGCACTTTCTCGATTTACCTCCTCATAGATGATCGTGAGGCCGATCGTGTGGAGCCGTTAAGATGGCGGATCCATCTTTTTGCAGAAGATGATAGTAGACCGAATGAATGAGTAGATCTAAGTGATGGTAGTTTGAGCGGACAGTCTGTCGTCTCGGGTAGGTACAAAGAGGTAGGTAGAGCGAGTGATGATAATCTGAGTGGACCTCGTCTTCAATTATTGGTACTCCACAGCCATTAAAAGCTGGACGACAGCTCGTTCCTCAACTAGATCCCTCGTGGTTTTGACTTTCTTTTTTCTCTTTCCAACCTCCAAGCCTTTCTCCCAGTCTCCCGCTCGACGACATGAGCTCCGCCGCTATGCCGCCGCCGCCGCACGTTGCTTTCATCGCCTTCCCGTTCGGCTCCCACCCGCTCTCCATCTTCCAAATCGCCCGAGCCGTCGCCGCCGCCGCCCCCTCCGCCGTCGTCTCCTTCCTCGCCACCCGACGCGCTCTCTCCTCTCTTCCCCCCGCTGACGACGCCCCCAACCTCCGGTACGTCCCAGTCTCTGACGGCCTTCCTCCGGACGCCTCCTCCCCGCCAACCAAGGACATCCTCCACCAGATCGCGCTATTCGTCTCGTCGACCCCCGGTAACTTAAAGCAGGGCATCTACGCCGCGGCTGAGGCCAACGGCGGTGTGCCGGTGAGCTGTATTGCCAGCGACTCGTTCATGTGGATGTCTGCCGATGTGGCGGCGGAGCTGGGCGTGCCGTGGATCTCGCTGCATGCGGCGAGCTCCTCTGCGTTCCTCGCTCATCTCCACACCGATCTGCTCCGCCAAAAGTTCGGCGTCGACGGCGCCGTCGGCCGCGAGGAGGAGCTTCTAGACTTCATCCCCGGCCTCGAAGTGCAACGGGTCCGCGACCTCCCCGAGGGAATCGTCGCCGGTTCCATCGATTCCCCCGTCTCCGATCTCTGCTACCGCATGGGTCAACGGATTTCCAAAGCCACCGCCGTCGTTTTCAACACCTTCGAGGGCCTCGACTCCGCGATCGATGCCAGTTTAGACTCCGCCGTAACCAGATACCTCCCGATCCCCTTTCTCTTCTCGTCGTCCTCGCCGGCGAGGGACCCCAACGGCTGCCTCCCCTGGCTCGACCGCCAGGCCCCTACCTCTGTAGTCTACGTGAGCTTCGGCTCCATCGTGACCCCGCCGCCGGCGGAGCTCGCCGTGCTAGCGGAAGGCCTCGAAGCCAGCGGCGTGCCGTTCATATGGTCCCTCAAGGAGGCGGCGTGGGAATGCCTGCCGCCGGGGTTCCTGGCGCGTACGGCGGCGGCGGGGCAGGGGATGGTGGTGGGGTGGGCGCCGCAGCGGGCGGTGCTGGGCCACTCCGCGGTGTGTGGGTTCCTGATGCACGCCGGGTGGAACTCGGTGATCGAGGCGATCGCCGCCGGCGTGCCAATGGTGTGCCGTCCGATCTTCGCCGATCACTTCATGGCTCTGCGGTCGATGGCTTTGGAGTGGGGGAACGGGATGGGGTTCGAGGGGGAAGCGATGACTAAGGAGGGGGTGGTGCATGCTCTGGATGCGCTGCTGAGAGGGGAGAGGGGGAGAAAGCTGAAGGCGCGTGCGAAGGAGCTCAAGGATGCGGCCATGGCGGCGGCGGCGCCCGGCGGGAGCTCCCACAGCAACTTCGACACCTTGCTCAAGTTGATGCTCGGAAATCAAAAATAAGTATTTTCAGTGTTATTTCAAAAAATAAAAGTATCTTCGTGTAAGTTTCCACTTTTATCATCTGTGCATGTGATTTTGATTTTTGGACCGGACCGAGCGGCCGGTTCAATTGGCTGAAAACTCAGGCTCTACATGAACCGGGTGGAACCCGCGTCAAATACCATGTGTTTCCCGGGGGAAAAAATAAAAAGGAATTAAAAAAATTTAGATTTATTATTTTTTTAATATTAAATAGATGATTTTTTTTAAATTTATATAAATTTAAAATATAATTTATATCTATTTAAAAATCGACTTTTAAAATATTTAAAAATTCTTCATCTTTTATTGATCGTGAAAGAGATAAACTCAACCGACGTCCGAACTATTGCGTGGATCACGTGATCAATTTCGTACGAACTTAATTAATCTGAAAGAGAGATGTTGTACATTGAGCGTTTGTTCGATGCGTCAAGCCCTAGCGCTCGATCGATGGTGCGGCGCACCGAGTGATCATTTCGTCGGAGTCTGAGCACTCGTCATTGCTCGGGAGGAAGCAGGTCGCCCGTGGAGCGGAGGCGATGACCATTGAGCTTGCTGAGAGGGAAACAATGCTCGTTTGAAGCGTAAGTGATAACCAGTGAGCTTCCTCTCTCCTCTGTACCTTTCATGTCTTCAGTATTTTGATATTCTCTACCTTTATCTCTTTTTTTTCTTGGGCATGGCAACGAGTGAGTAGGAGAAAAAGGGGAGAAAAAGGGGATGAGATGATCGGGGCTTTCAATAATCAAATTAATTTAATTAAATATTTGTATTGCTTCATTGATTGCTTTTATAAACGAATGATTTGTCAACATAAAAAATATTGTTAAATTTAATTGATCAATTCCAACTAATGATATTTTGAAAGAGAAAAGTAAATAATATATCTAATGGTCTATTCGAAAGGATTTTATCATCCCACTGTCTTTCAAAATAGTCATGTCCTCAAGGTTTATTTTTTTTCTTTTTCTTTCAATGGTTTGCATAAAATGTCTTCTCATTGCAGATCAATTGAGACCTCCTATCATTCTTTGATGATGAGGTGTATTGTGTTGGGTCTTCATTGAGAATTTATGAGCATGTGAATACTTTCTTCTGTAGGAGCAGCATTGAGTCTCCCTTTGCTTTGCCTCGTGTCAAGTTCGCATCGAGTTAAAACAAAAACATACTCCATGTCATGCCTTTATTGAGTAGTTAGTGCATTAAGTTGTCGTGTGATGTTTTTCTTTGAGTAAAAATGAGTTTGATAGTGTCACTCTAAGGGAATTACTTTATGTTGTCGATTATGGCAAGATATTGTTGCTTTGTTCTCTTGAATGATAGAAGTAGGGATTGTTGTAGATGTAGTAACTTCAATTATAGGTGTTGCGTTGATTGTGATAGATGAATTCTTTTGGTCATTAGCAAGGTTTAGATTTTCATATGAATTATCTTTGTAGCGATCTTGTTATTGTTTAATGATTTTTTTACCTTTATTGTTTGTAGAGTTTGTAATTCTTCTAAGGCATGAACTGATATCACCATAATGTCATCTTGTACTTCGTTGGCACTTTCTTGTGCTTCACTTTCTTCCTTTGAGCTCTCTATTGGTTCACCTTTACAACTATCTTATTGTTTTTTAATGAATCCTTTTACCTTCATTGTTTGTGGGGTTTGTAACCCTTCTATGACATGAATTGATTGTTTGCTATAGTGTCATCTTGTACTTATTGACACTTTCTTATGTGTCACTTTCATTGAGATCATCTTCTTCCTCTAAGTTTTCTATTGGTTTAGCTTTATAGCTATCTTGTTGTTGTCCAATGGCTCCTTTTACCGTCATTGTTTGTGGAATTTGTAACCCTTTAAGGCATGAACTAATATCAGATCATTGATGATGGTATTATAATGTAAGATAATTGATGGTGTTGAAGGTATTATGATGTAAGATAACTCATGATGCTTGTGATAAACTTCGCTTTGTTACCAAATTGATAGAACCCGCATCATATCTCATAAGAAAACAAATAAAAGGAGAAAGAGGCGATGAGATGGCCATTTCAAGGGGATCGACCTCCAATAATAATCGCTTCAAAGGGATCAATCTCTAATAATCAAAATAATTTGATTAAATAATTGTATTATTTCATTGCTTATCTCTATAACTTACATAATGCCTCTATACATAAACACATAAGCATGCCTTGTCAACTTAAAAATTAATAATAAATCTAACGACATATTCTAACTAATAATATTTTTGAAAGAGAAAATTTATAATAAAGCTAATGACCTATTCTAAAGGATAATATCTTTAATTTGGATATGTATATGGCTTGCCAATATGATAAATACAAAAATGATTGCTTTCTCTGTTTCTTGTATCTACTCCATATAAAGCTTGATTGTATTCAACAATATGCTGTAGATGTTACAATTTGCCCGAGTGATATGAACAATTGAAAGGGCTGTATTACAGGTTGAGGCTATCACTAACTGTCATATGCTATTTTGTATAAACCCACTCCATGTCTTCTTTTATCTGGAGTTGATTGAAACTAAATCTTGGTTGCACAAAACATACAGTTCAGCTATCTTCTCTGAAAATTCAGATACTTGATGCTGAAGCCAAATACAAACAGAAATAACACGATTATTGCAAAGTGTAGGGACACAATGAGTGGCAGATAGCTCTCTTGTACCCCAAAATATTGCTTGAGAAACTCCTTCACTAACATCTTTACCCCGCCCACAATTTCCAAACTGTCATCACCGTCACCTAGCTGTGTAACCAGTAGACCATAAACAGTCCATGCAGCAGGATCAGCCCAATAATACCATCTCCACCAAATTGGTATCATCTGAAACATAAACACCATCAACATATGTTGGAATAGGTTGTAGTATCAACATAAGCTGCAGAAGTACCAAATACCATATACCTTTTGAGGAATGAAGAATCCGGAGAAGATATTCCACGTAACAAAGAGGAAAAAGGAGAGAAGCGCTGCTATTTCTTGGTTCGGTGTTAGTGAGATTGTCATCATTCCAAATAGAGCAAAATAGACAAAACTCAAGACCAAGAACAAAATGAACCAGAAGAACTTTGCCACTGTAAATGGGAATCCAATCATTGGATAAACAATGGCTGAGAAAATTAAAGCTTGGCTCACAACGTAAGGAATCTCGATGGCCACCTGAAAATTAGAAGTCATCAAGGGGGGTGTAGGTAAATTTTGTAAAGGGCAATATCTATAAACTAAGATATTCTTGTTTTGCAAACCAAAATATTCTACTGGGCACTCCAAGTTCTCATAATAGAAGCATCAGAATGGTTGTTGGTCAGGATGAGTGATATGAGCTTCTCAATTTTATATATTGTTTAGAAAGTACTGAGACAAGTGTCATGTATTAGATGGAAGAAGTGATTCATGTAGCATTCTAGTGGGATCAACCTCATCCTTTTCTAAAAATAATCTTGCTAGGGCATCTAATATTTGAATTGGTCGTTCTATATATCTACACGTATATCTCAGTTATTCATTAGAAGCTAAACTTAGATTGACATCATAGAAATTGAAACAGACATGACACATACTTTGGTGCTTTTTACTATATTTTTTTACACCAAAGAGTTACAATCATAATTTGTAATCTAATAATTTGGTGGTGTCAAACATAAATATTTTATGGGTGTAAGTGCTTATTCTTTTATTGATTTTTCATGCTTGCAATGAAGCACTTATGAATTTTAGTGGGGTAAGTCATTCCAACAGAGGAATATTTGGCTCTGCCACTGATTTCAAGGGCCTCAAGGGCCTTTATATTGTGTCACTTCTTGTAGGTATTTTTTGCATTCTCTAAATTGAAGAATTTTACTAGTGTTATAGAAGTTGTAGATAGATCAATTTCCTGAATCCTAATATATGAGAGTTTATTTAAAAAAAGGATTGCAGACAAATAGCCATGAAAAAACTTTTCTAGGATATTTTACTCTTTTTGGTAGTCAACCCCTTATTGTTTGTTTGTTCATCCACCAGTGTCTATGATTATATGAATTAGCAGTTGTACCTGAGCTATGGCATATGGCATAGAAGAATACATCCCAGCTGCCTTTTCACGGTAAAATACAATCCTCTCCCTTTCCACAATAGGTTGTACTACACTAGCATTTGCGAAGCCAATAAACAGTGCTGAACCATACATTGCTCCTAGAATGTTGAAAATATCTTGTTGTGTGTCTCTGTTTTTTTATTACAAATTATTAGTCAACAATAAAATTAGAGTAAATAGACTGAGTCTTGGTTTCTTACCTTCTAGAGCCAATTTTAAAGAATACTAAACCAAATAGAAGTGATACTGAGAATGTGATGATGAAACGAACTACATTATGCTCTGGATTCTTCCAGTAAGATCTATGTTGTTTCCACAGGCAGGATATACACTGAGATGAAAAACTTTGTGTATATTTGGATTTGAAGTGAAGGTCTTCCGTGTTAGTCTGTCTTTCACTCAACTCATCAACCAGGTTAATGTTGTCTCTGAGGGATGCAAGAAGCACATTATCAAATTGATGGATGATGCTTGTTTATACATCTATCAAGTTGGATATGGTAAACTTACTTGTGAAGTGATGAATTGCGATATATAGTTCCAAAATCTATGCCAAGCTTATACTCCATGGCAGGAGAAGTGACATTTAACATCCACGTTGCAGGATTTTGACCATCTATGATCATTGGTACTCCTGGAATAGCCTGAAAAAAAACATAGTATGTGTTTAAACATGTTCGTTCTTTCTCCTGTTAAACTGGCTTAGTGATTTTTCTTACTTCAAAGTATTGTCTCATGTTCCTCGATAAATTGCCCAAAGGTCCACTGTATATAAGCTGCCCTCCTCTTTTCATTAGAAGTAACTGAAAATCACAAAATCAACAAGTTCAACAATCAACCTATTTGGGGTACAGGCAGGAATAAGTCGCACACGGAACTTCTATACAGTGTCTTAAATATCTGTATGTAGTCCCAATCTACGTACTTATTCTCTGGTCTCTGTCCTACTATGATACAAAGGCTTTAAATTCTTGCCTGGTCTGTGTTTCCTTGTTGGACAATAGTTATCACATACTTTGTGGACATAGCTTATACCTTCAAGCATATTCAATTACATCTCATCATCATTTCGTTGATGTTCTTAATACATCTTTTACTTTGTGATTCTTATTAAATTATTGTGAACATGATGCTTACTACCACACCTATGTTTGTGTTTCATATCCAATATATCAGCTAGCACAAGAAGCCTCTAATTTCTGACTACAGTCAATGGTTTATATGATGTGTCATGGTTTTAATAATACTAGTCTCTTTGAAAAGGAAGAGAGAATTACTTTCATGCATATATGCTAAAGTGTTCAAATAGTCTATTGATTCCCTTGCTGGTAGTGTGCACAACTAACTTATAGCATGATAAGAAAGTTGGTTTGATTAGGAAAGATGTGGAAAGCAGCTATGTGCTTGGTAAATACCTCTAATATTAATAGACTAAACTGGCCAGCTTTGGTAAATACCTCATCGAAAGCTTCAAATATCTCAATGCTTGGTTGATGGATTGTGCAGACAATTGTTCGCCCGGTGTCAGCTGCCTTTCTAACTGTTCTCATGACAATTGCTGCAGCTCTAGCATCTAAGCCTGTTGTGGGTTCATCCATGAATATGATAGAAGGGCTTGAAACTAACTCCACAGCAATTGTTAGACGTTTGCGCTCTTCTGCTGCTAGGCCATTTACTCCTGGTAAACCTACCATTGCGTTCTTCAGTTCGTTTAGCTCAACCAATTCCATAACTTCATCTATGAACATCTGAAGCAGAGGAAAAAAATACACAGAGTTGATTTACTTGAGAAAACAAAGGTATGACAGTATGCATGAAATATGCAATGTAAGCTTTGCATGCATGATGCAATGTAAGCTTTGCATGCAAAAGGATTGGCCATTTTGGTTATAAATGTTCTAGTTTTTGTTGGTTTTCTGGAACTATGATTTGGGATAACTTACACTTCTTGTGTATGTGTCTATGTCTGATGGAAGACGAAGCCGTGCTGAGTACCATAAAGATTCTAGAACGGTTAGACAAGGAGAGTGAGTATCTGATTGTTCACAATATCCTGAAATCCTGGCAAATGTTTCCTGCTTTTTTGGATATCCTGATATCTTGATGCTTCCTTCAACGTATCCTGCTGTTTTTCTTCCGGCTAAAACATCTAGTAATGTAGTCTTTCCAGCACCTGTCACTCCCATTAGTGCAGTTAGTACTCCAGGCCTGAAGACTCCAGAGACTTGCCGTAGCAACTGAAGCTTATCCTGCTTCACTCCAGCTTGCTTCAGTTGCTATAAACAGTTAGAGAGAAGAGCTTAGTCATGTAACATACTAGGTGCACAAAATAACCGATCTTGTGTCTGAAATGATAAACTTTAGCCATTTACCTTAGGCATGTCTACATAATAATTAATATTTTTGAATGCTACGGTCAGAGGTTGAAATGGTAGAGACATCCTTCTCTGGGGTGTTGCTTGAGCTGTTAATGCTTGGGCATCATCTACATTAACCTTCTTGAAATCTGTAGGTGCCATATGTATGTTGGATCGGCTTCTCAATGGAGCTGCATTTGTTGGAGGAATTTATTAAAAGAAACTTGATTGGGTATCATTCCACACATGAGACTAAAGATGGATGCTATAAATCAATCATCCTATCTGCTAAAAGATCTATGGTTCAAATGAGTCTCGAAACCAAAAAACAATTTGAACTTTGAAGTAGTTTTTGCATGTTTTGTCGTGTCAATGTGGAATCAGTTTTCAACAGCATTTCTGCAGTGAACTATTATCATCATCAAGCTGAGTTTGCTCATCTCCTAATTATTTGAGGTTTGCTATTTGAAAGGGAATATCACTAGTAACGTTTTGTAGTAAAGATTGGTGCTTATTGCTTGTTAGCCTCACAAGGCTGAGAAAAAATTAAATTACCTAATTGGAAGGTCTTTTCCCTTGCTCATAGGTTTTGGCTTTAAGCTAAAAACACTCAAAACTCACCAAACTCAGCTCATGCCTAGTCAAACACTACTCACAACAGAAATCCAATTCTCATAGCTGTAAACAAATTTTTGATACCTCTGGAAGCCCAGTTTGTTGTTGCCAAGTAGAAGTTTATGCTAGAAGTTGAAGTTAACTACAGACTATTTTGTAACTGTTTGAACTTTGTTGGGATACATTTCTAACTAAAAAATTTAGCAAGGACAATATGTCTAATTTAGTATGAATACAGTCATGCTATTTTGTGATTTTCTATCGAACTTTTAGATATTCTAAATGCTGTTGACAGGCTGAATTTTCATTCTGAAGTTTTTGTGCTGGGTAGTTCACCATTATTGAGGCTATATGCTTGTTAACTCTAGATAATATTCTAGATAAACGTATGCAAGTGTATGCTTGAAGATGAGATCTGGGAATTTATACCTCGTAGGTACTCAAGTGCAACAATGCTGAGAATGTTGAAAACCAGTGCAAATGCAAGCAATATCGCTACAGAGTACCAGTACCAGTGCCACTCTGTTAACATCCCTCTTTGTCTAAGAATGGTCTTTCCAACTGTATCTTCGGTGCTTCCTCCATTGCCAAATTTCTGTTAGAATAATTGCTGATAGTGAGTTATCCCATTGAATAAGGAAGCATTACTAGTTTAAGAATTTAAGCATTATTAATTATATTTTCTTCTGAAATTACTAATGGATAAGGAGAATTATCTATTATTCTTGTGAAAGCAAATATAAATTGCTTTGCTCATTTTGTCATCAAAAGGCTATGACTGTGGAGTCATAAACTTTTCTTCATATGCATTTTCAGTGCTTTTCAGAATATTTACTGTAGCTAGAAGTTTCAAGCAGTGAGTTTGGAATTTTTATTGCCTTAATAGCATACCGTACTCCATCTTTGATCAAGAAATTCATTGATTGCTACAGCATTCTGACCATATGTCAAAGGCGATAACCAATAGCCCCAGACCAACCATGATTGAATAGCATCTGTTTTCAACGTATTAAACAAGTTTTTAATGATTAGGAAAAAAAGGTTAAAGCAGGATAGGACCAGATTTACATCTTATAATACAAAAAGTGAGAAACCATAAGTAAACTAACCTTTGGATATGACAAAACCTCCTAGAATGTAGACAGCCACTAAAGTAGCTGTCCCTAGTGTGTTAGCCATCAGCTGTGTTCTTCCGATAACCGCTATAAAGCGGAAAAGTGACATTGACATCTGATGCACACAAAATAATGCCAAGAACTGTAGCAAGAATCTGCAATGGAACAAATATATGTTTTTTTTAAAAAAAATTCATTGCAAGTGTTAAGTCCACCATATCAAGATTGAGGAACAAGATCTATGTGTGGGCCTACCTAATTGCTGATGGCGCAAAGCCAATCACATAGTATGTCAGACTTGTCCATAGACCTGCTTCAACAAATGAGGCTGGGATGCTGAGGATTGTAATAGGTAAAAGGAAAGCCCATCCTGGCAGAAATAGGACTTCCCTCTGCTTGTAATAGATAGGAAGTCTTCTGATGATAATTTGCAATTCTGTCATACCATTGAATTTTACCATCACCACTCCACCAAATATTGCTCCAAGATAATGGTAACCATCAATTACTGTCTGATGTTTCATTGTTGTTCGGAGGAAAATTGTCATAGTAATAAATGCCAGCAAGATGATCTGTATTGCCTTGAATATGTGAAATGGAGAATTTCTCTTCATTAGTAGCTTTTCCCTTGAGAAGCTGGCCTTGAATATCTCCCACTTTGGGACGCTATACATCTGGTTTAGTTTGATAATTTGATCACCCTCCTCAATGCTGTATGGCTTTTGCAAGTGTTCTTCGAGTTGCTGGCCAAAGCTGGAAGATCTGAAGCATTCTGAAAATTTTTGTATGGATATGTACTGATAAGTACTTTTGCTACCTGTCCAGTATTGTGATTGATCCATCTTTGATATTATCTGGATAAGTTCATTCGACACCGTCATTTCATCTGAGAAATTTCATAGACCTACATATCCAGGTTTAACATTTTTTTTTGTTTGATATTTTTTATTTTTTAGTTTCTGTAGTGGCATATTCAAGCATGCTTAAACCTTTTCTTTTGTTAGTCAGAATTCTTGAAGCTTTTTCCATTCTCTGTTCTGAAATATGCTTCTACTAGGGTTTTCATTAAGTTGTAAATTACAAAGAACTTGTAGTCAGTGCCTAGCACATCTATTCCAAATTATATAATTAATTCTTAATCAATAATCCATGGGAAATCAGTTACTTAAAGGAACAACTGGTAGTTAATACCTCTTGCAGGAAGTCTGCAACGTTCTTTCTGTCAGGACATTTGAAGCCCATCCATTCAAAATATTTAAGGACATGTTCTCTTGGTCCTTGGTAAGCAATTTTTCCCTCACATAGAAGGATTATGTCATCAAATAGATCAAATGTCTCTTGAGTAGGCTGAAGCAAAGATATAACCATGGTGAAATCCAAAGCATGTGTAAGCTGCTGCAGAAACTTGAGAATCTGAAAGGTTGTGGAGCTATCAAGCCCTGTGGAAATGTCATCCATGAAAAAACATTGTGCTAGTCCTACTAGCATTTCACCTGCAGGTATTTTTTTTTCCAAGCCAAACAAATGTCTCAGATTCAGAATGAAAGTCATTTCAAGCATGTGAAGATGGTGAAGATAATAAATATGATTATAACTACTGCTTTCTTATATCTTGTTTTTGCTTCAAGAGATTTATCATAGTGATGATGGTCTCTAGATTGGGGACCCTGTTTGTCTGTCGGGATGGTAACACACTTCAA
>NC_133875.1:5198887-5226060 GCF_044706935.1 Curcuma longa
GCATTCTAGTGGGATCAACCTCATACTTTTCTAAAAATAATCTTGCTAGGGCATCTAATATTTGAATTGGTCGTTCTATATATCTACACATATATCTCAGTTATTCATTAGAAGCTAAACTCAGATTGACATCATAGAAATTGAAACAGACATGACACATACTTTGATGCTTTTTACTATATTTTTTTACACCAAAGAGTTACAATCATAATTGGTAATCTAATAATTTGGTGGTGTCAAACATAAATATTTTATGGGTGTAAGAGCTTATTCTTTTATTGATTTTTCATGCTTGCAATGAAGCACTTATGAAGTTTAGTGGGGTAAGTCATTCCAACAGAGGAATATTTGGCTCTGCCACTGATTTCAAGGGCCTCAAGGGCCTTTATATTGTGTCACTTCTTGTAGGTATTTTTTGCATTCTCTAAATTGAAGAATTTTACTAGTGTTATAGAAGTTGTAGATAGATCAATTTCCTGAATCCTAATATGTGAGAGTTTATTTAAAAAAAGGATTGCAGACAAATAGCCACGAAAAAACTTTTCTAGGATATTTTACTCTTTTTGGTAGTCAAGCCCTTATTGTTTGTTTGTTCATCCACCAGTGTCTATGATTATATGAATTAGCAGTTGTACCTGAGCTATGGCATATGGCATAGAAGAATACATCCCAGCTGCCTTTTCACGGTAAAATACAATCCTCTCCCTTTCCACAATAGGTTGTACTACACTAGCATTTGCGAAGCCAATAAACAGTGCTGAACCATACATTGCTCCTAGAATGTTGAAAATATCTTGTTGTGTGTCTCTGTTTTTTTATTACAAATTATTAGTCAACAATAAAATTAGAGTAAATAGACTGAGTCTTGGTTTCTTACCTTCTAGAGCCAATTTTAAAGAATAAGACTAAACCAAATAGAAGTGATACTGAGAATGTGATGATGAAACCAACTACATTATGCTCTGGATTCTTCCAGTAAGATCTATGTTGTTTCCACAGGCAGGATATACACTGAGATGAAAAACTTTGTGTATATTTGGATTTGAAGTGAAGGTCTTCCGTGTTAGTCTGTCTTTCACTCAACTCATCAACCAGGTTAATGTTGTCTCTGAGGGATGCAAGAAGCACATTATCAAATTGATGGATGATGCTTGTTTATACATCTATCAAGTTGGATATGGTAAACTTACTTGTGAAGTGATGAATTGCGATATATAGTTCCAAAATCTATGCCAAGCTTATACTCCATGGCAGGAGAAGTGACATTTAACATCCACGTTGCAGGATTTTGACCATCTATGATCATTGGTACTCCTGGAATAGCCTGAAAAAAAACATAGTATGTGTTTAAACATGTTCGTTCTTTCTCCTGTTAAACTGGCTTAGTGATTTTTCTTACTTCAAAGTATTGTCTCATGTTCCTCGATAAATTGCCCAAAGGTCCACTGTATATAAGCTGCCCTCCTCTTTTCATTAGAAGTAACTGAAAATCACAAAATCAACAAGTTCAACAATCAACCTATTTGGGGTACAGGCAGGAATAAGTCGCACACGGAACTTCTATACAGTGTCTTAAATATCTGTATGTAGTCCCAATCTACGTACTTATTCTCTGGTCTCTGTCCTACTATGATACAAAGGCTTTAAATTCTTGCCTGGTCTGTGTTTCCTTGTTGGACAATAGTTATCACATACTTTGTGGACATAGCTTATACCTTCAAGCATATTCAATTACATCTCATCATCATTTCGTTGATGTTCTTAATACATCTTTTACTTTGTGATTCTTATTAAATTATTGTGAACATGATGCTTACTACCACACCTATGTTTGTGTTTCATATCCAATATATCAGCTAGCACAAGAAGCCTCTAATTTCTGACTACAGTCAATGGTTTATATGATGTGTCATGGTTTTAATAATACTAGTCTCTTTGAAAAGGAAGAGAGAATTACTTTCATGCATATATGCTAAACTTTTCAAATAGTCTATTGATTCCCTTGCTGGTAGTGTGCACAACTAACTTATAGCATGATAAGAAAGTTGGTTTGATTAGGAAAGATGTGGAAAGCAGCTATGTGCTTGGTAAATACCTCTAATATTAATAGACTAAACTGGCCAGCTTTGGTAAATACCTCATCGAAAGCTTCAAATATCTCAATGCTTGGTTGATGGATTGTGCAGACAATTGTTCGCCCGGTGTCAGCTGCCTTTCTAACTGTTCTCATGACAATTGCTGCAGCTCTAGCATCTAAGCCTGTTGTGGGTTCATCCATGAATATGATAGAAGGGCTTGAAACTAACTCCACAGCAATTGTTAGACGTTTGCGCTCTTCTGCTGCTAGGCCATTTACTCCTGGTAAACCTACCATTGCGTTCTTCAGTTCGTTTAGCTCAACCAATTCCATAACTTCATCTATGAACATCTGAAGCAGAGGAAAAAAATACACAGAGTTGATTTACTTGAGAAAACAAAGGTATGACAGTATGCATGAAATATGCAATGTAAGCTTTGCATGCATGATGCAATGTAAGCTTTGCATGCAAAAGGATTGGCCATTTTGGTTATAAATGTTCTAGTTTTTGTTGGTTTTCTGGAACTATGATTCGGGATAACTTACACTTCTTGTGTATGTGTCTATGTCTGATGGAAGACGAAGCCGTGCTGAGTACCATAAAGATTCTAGAACGGTTAGACAAGGAGAGTGAGTATCTGATTGTTCACAATATCCTGAAATCCTGGCAAATGTTTCCTGCTTTTTTGGATATCCTGATATCTTGATGCTTCCTTCAACGTATCCTGCTGTTTTTCTTCCGGCTAAAACATCTAGTAATGTAGTCTTTCCAGCACCTGTCACTCCCATTAGTGCAGTTAGTACTCCAGGCCTGAAGACTCCAGAGACTTGCCGTAGCAACTGAAGCTTATCCTGCTTCACTCCAGCTTGCTTCAGTTGCTATAAACAGTTAGAGAGAAGAGCTTAGTCATGTAACATACTAGGTGCACAAAATAACCGATCTTGTGTCTGAAATGATAAACTTTAGCCATTTACCTTAGGCATGTCTACATAATAATTAATATTTTTGAATGCTACGGTCAGAGGTTGAAATGGTAGAGACATCCTTCTCTGGGGTGTTGCTTGAGCTGTTAATGCTTGGGCATCATCTACATTAACCTTCTTGAAATCTGTAGGTGCCATATGTATGTTGGATCGGCTTCTCAATGGAGCTGCATTTGTTGGAGGAATTTATTAAAAGAAACTTGATTGGGTATCATTCCACACATGAGACTAAAGATGGATGCTATAAATCAATCATCCTATCTGCTAAAAGATCTATGGTTCAAATGAGTCTCGAAACCAAAAAACAATTTGAACTTTGAAGTAGTTTTTGCATGTTTTGTCGTGTCAATGTGGAATCAGTTTTCAACAGCATTTCTGCAGTGAACTATTATCATCATCAAGCTGAGTTTGCTCATCTCCTAATTATTTGAGGTTTGCTATTTGAAAGGGAATATCACTAGTAACGTTTTGTAGTAAAGATTGGTGCTTATTGCTTGTTAGCCTCACAAGGCTGAGAAAAAAATTAAATTACCTAATTGGAAGGTCTTTTCCCTTGCTCATAGGTTTTGGCTTTAAGCTAAAAACACTCAAAACTCACCAAACTCAGCTCATGCCTAGTCAAACACTACTCACAACAGAAATCCAATTCTCATAGCTGTAAACAAATTTTTGATACCTCTGGAAGCCCAGTTTGTTGTTGCCAAGTAGAAGTTTATGCTAGAAGTTGAAGTTAACTACAGACTATTTTGTAACTGTTTGAACTTTGTTGGGATACATTTCTAACTAAAAAATTTAGCAAGGACAATATGTCTAATTTAGTATGAATACAGTCATGCTATTTTGTGATTTTCTATCGAACTTTTAGATATTCTAAATGCTGTTGACAGGCTGAATTTTCATTCTGAAGTTTTTGTGCTGGGTAGTTCACCATTATTGAGGCTATATGCTTGTTAACTCTAGATAATATTCTAGATAAACGTATGCAAGTGTATGCTTGAAGATGAGATCTGGGAATTTATACCTCGTAGGTACTCAAGTGCAACAATGCTGAGAATGTTGAAAACCAGTGCAAATGCAAGCAATATCGCTACAGAGTACCAGTACCAGTGCCACTCTGTTAACATCCCTCTTTGTCTAAGAATGGTCTTTCCAACTGTATCTTCGGTGCTTCCTCCATTGCCAAATTTCTGTTAGAATAATTGCTGATAGTGAGTTATCCCATTGAATAAGGAAGCATTACTAGTTTAAGAATTTAAGCATTATTAATTATATTTTCTTCTGAAATTACTAATGGATAAGGAGAATTATCTATTATTCTTGTGAAAGCAAATATAAATTGCTTTGCTCATTTTGTCATCAAAAGGCTATGACTGTGGAGTCATAAACTTTTCTTCATATGCATTTTCAGTGCTTTTCAGAATATTTACTGTAGCTAGAAGTTTCAAGCAGTGAGTTTGGAATTTTTATTGCCTTAATAGCATACCGTATTCCATCTTTGATCAAGAAATTCATTGATTGCTACAGCATTCTGACCATATGTCAAAGGCGATAGCCAATAGCCCCAGACCAACCATGATTGAATAGCATCTGTTTTCAACGTATTAAACAAGTATTTAATGATTAGGAAAAAAAGGTTAAAGCAGGATAGGACCAGATTTACATCTTATAATACAAAAAGTGAGAAACCATAAGTAAACTAACCTTTGGATATGACAAAACCTCCTAGAATGTAGACAGCCACTAAAGTAGCTGTCCCAAGTGTGTTAGCCATCAGCTGTGTTCTTCCGATAACCGCTATAAAGCGGAAAAGTGACATTGACATCTGATGCACACAAAATAATGCCAAGAACTGTAGCAAGAATCTGCAATGGAACAAATATATGTTTTTTTTTTAATTCATTGCAAGTGTTAAGTCCACCATATCAAGATTGAGGAACAAGGTATATGTGTGGGCCTACCTAATTGCTGATGGTGCAAAGCCAATCACATAGTATGTCAAACTTGTCCATAGACCTGCTTCAACAAATGAGGCTGGGATGCTGAGGATTGTAATAGGTAAAAGGAAAGCCCATCCTGGCAGAAATAGGACTTCCCTCTGCTTGTAATAGATAGGAAGTCTTCTGATGATAATTTGCAATTCTGTCATACCATTGAATTTTACCATCACCACTCCACCAAATATTGCTCCTAGATAATGGTAACCATCAATTACTGTCTGATGTTTCATTGTTGTTCGGAGGAAAATTGTCATAGTAATAAATGCCAGCAAGATGATCTGTATTGCCTTGAATATGTGAAATGGAGAATTTCTCTTCATTAGTAGCTTTTCCCTTGAGAAGCTGGCCTTGAATATCTCCCACTTTGGGACGCTATACATCTGGTTTAGTTTGATAATTTGATCACCCTCCTCAATGCTGTATGGCTTTCGCAAGTGTTCTTCGAGTTGCTGGCCAAAGCTGGAAGATCTGAAGCATTCTGAAAATTTTTGTATGGATATGTACTGATAAGTACTTTTGCTACCCGTCCAGTATTGTGATTGATCCATCTTTGATATTATCTGGATAAGTTCATTCCACACGTCATTTCATCTGAGAAATTTCATAGACCTACATATCCAGTTTTAACATTTTTTTTTGTTTGATATTTTTTATTTTTTAGTTTCTGTAGTGGCATATTCAAGCATGCTTAAACCTTTTCTTTTGTTAGTCAGAATTCTTGAAGCTTTTTCCATTCTCTGTTCTGAAATATGCTTCTACTAGGATTTTCATTAAGTTGTAAATTACAAAGAACTTGTAGTCAGTGCCTAGCACATCTATTCCAAATTATATAATTAATTCTTAATCAATAATCCATGGGAAATCAGTTACTTGAAGGAACAACTGGTAGTTAATACCTCTTGCAGGAAGTCTGCAACGTTCTTTCTGTCAGGACATTTGAAGCCCATCCATTCAAAATATTTAAGGACATGTTCTCTTGGTCCTTGGTAAGCAATTTTTCCCTCACATAGAAGGATTATGTCATCAAATAGATCAAATGTCTCTTGAGTAGGCTGAAGCAAAGATATAACCATGGTGAAATCCAAAGCATGTGTAAGCTGCTGCAGAAACTTGAGAATCTGAAAGGTTGTGGAGCTATCAAGCCCTGTGGAAATGTCATCCATGAAAAAACATTGTGCTAGTCCTACTAGCATTTCACCTGCAGGTATTTTTTTTTTCCAAGCCAAACAAATGTCTCAGATTCAGAATGAAAGTCATTTCAAGCATGTGAAGATGGTGAAGATAATAAATATGATTATAACTACTGCTTTCTTTGATATCTTGTTTTTGCTTCAAGAGATTTATCATAGTGATGATGGTCTCTAATATTGGGACCTGTTTTGTTCTTGTCGGGATGGTAACACACTTCAATAAAGGACACACAGTAGGCTATGAATTATAGCTAGCCTATCCAATTGGTATTAGCACAAGCACTGTAATTATATCTTGAGAAATGTCGAAATGGTGTTAGAAAATGGACAGGTAAAAAAAATTCGAAACTTTTGCTAACTATTTTTTAGGGCATGAAAACATACATTACAAAGATCTAAACAAAATGCAGAACTGATGTTTCCAAAGGTAAGATGCATACCAATAGTGACTCTTTTCTTTTGTCCTCCAGATATTCCCCTTCTCATCTGATCACCTATTATTATGTTTGCACACTCATCCAAGCCAAGTACCTGAAAGAATAAGTCACATGAAGTCACAAAAGATAAAAGTTAGTTTCTTCATGAAAATAGTTTTTAAGCTTCTTCTGGGAAATGGTTTCCCATGCTTTTAATTCATTAGCTATCGTTCATTCTAGAGATTTTTGTTACTGTCCATGAGAAGTGAAAGGTTTACATTGAAATAGAAGGTTTCATAAATCGTACTCTGATTCTGCATCCTTCTGAACAAGGTTTCGAAAAGTATAACTGATATGCAGTTGAGTCACTGCATATCTTGTGTGTCTATGCATGTAAGGGTGCACATGCAGTCTGTATTTTATTAGAAATGTTAGTTATTTTATTGAAATATGAGTTTGTATGGATTACATATTACATCAAATAATCCACCTAATCATCATTGTCAACAAAATCTGCATGTTTCACTTAATCAAAATTAGTCAACCTGATAAATTGTATTCATATATACATTTTATATATGAATCTGAGCAGTATGTATGCTGACCAACTATCACAATTCCTGTAACCAAAAGGTTTACTTGTTCAGCTAAGCCATTCATATAACTTGCTTGTTTGTCTATTAACTGATTTAATCTCTTCAAATTCAACTTAAACAAAGACTCGCACTTAAACAAGCTAGGTATTGGTGTAGCTCTCCTGGTCCTTATCCATAAGCAAATGCCATGCAATCCCTCACTGCATGAACTTATATGGCCAAATAAGTGGTTTGGACTGACACTTTTCAGATAATTCTTATGAACATCTAAAAGGTCCCATTTATTTGGCTGTACTTAGCAGGAAATAAAGGAGTACCTTCAGAATGTAGTTGACTATGAAATCCCCTTCATCTTTTGAAAACTCAGTTTCCTGCATAACCCATAGTTGTCCCAATTAAGCTTCATCTCTATGTAAATTTTAATGAAGGGAAGAGGAGAATAATCATGATTACCGTGGCATTGGTATTTGTCTCTTTTTTGATGCTTGCTTCTGTCTCTCCTGTGCTCACATTAAGCATCTCTGGAAAAGCACCATTGATTGGTTACAACAAACATACGCCATCTTCAAGTTGACTAAGTGTTAATTCATGTGAGATATGCATTATATGCTTAGATATTTTTTGCTTAGTATTATCTATATTAGCACTTTTCTTCTTATTAAATCATCATCTAGGAGTAGGCATAACTTAGTCTAATGGTTGTGCTTTACTCTTTCCATTTCGATGTTAAAAGAGAAGCAATAATTAAATGAAGACATAGATCCTTGCCTTTTTCATCTCCGGCATTTAACAGCTTCCTAGAGAACTCCACGGTCTCCTTCACTGTCATCTCAGCTTGATGGGTGTCAAGTTGGCTAACATATGCACACATTCTTTGTGAAATGTAGTGGTTCATCTTTTGTCCATTGTATGTGACTTTCCCTGTGACCTAGAACCAAACAAGTACAAAAATAAACCAGAAGAAATAGAATAGAACCTTTGTAAGTTGATAACTTGTGTTAATGAAACAATAGGGCGAGAAGTAAAATAAATACTTACTTTTAAACTAGGATCTAGTTTCCCTGACAGTGCTCTCAAAAACGTCGACTTTCCTGATCCTGGAGATCCTAGCACAAGTGTCATCCTGAAATAGATATATTTAACTTGAGTACAAAATTGTGTACGTATTATGTAATCCAATTCAGAGAATTTATAGAAACTGCTTTATTATATACAGTTTAGAATATCACACAGGGCATTCACAGTGACCTATTTATGAAAGGTTCTGACTTTTCATCTACTTCGTGCAGACGTGCAACAGTGCAAGTTGCAAAATTAAATGCCTCTGGAGAGTTACTACAGCATGGTACAAAATCTCAGCACACATCAGCCAAGCCTATATGATGCTTCAAATTTCTAAGTCCTCCCTCCCAGCTTTTCACTTCCACATCCGTAATACTATGAATTATACAGGTATGTGGCCAATCTGATTAGTCTACATCTGTACGTATGTTTATGTGATACATGGGTCTTGTGGGTATTCGTACACAGTCAACTATATGCCATATCATGTGGGTCCAATTGAAATATCATGTGGGTCCAATTGACAGTATGCTTACTAAGCACGCTATTATAAGACCAAAATCCATCCTACGTGTAATTTAGATCAATACAAATCATACTTTCTGTATTTATGTGAATAATTGCTCCTGGTGATGATTCTCATCTGTATAAGACCTTATGACTATTATGGCTTTAACTCTGCTAGTTGAGTTAGAAGTTCAAGTTCAGCCTATGTGATATTGTCGTATCTGTAGCCTAAATTCCTTTGACCAACTTTGCCAAAAACACGAGCTTGTAAACAATATAGTAAAAAAAAAATCCTATTAGTCTAGAAAGGTTGATAGGTTGGGTGTGTTGATCCAATTGATCTTATCGATCTAGCAATTGTATTGATCAGATAGGTTGGGCTAATGACTCGAAAGTGAGTCGGGTGTGTCAATTGAGCAAAGTCAATCAAGTAGGCCTGATGAATCAAACAATCAAGCACATCAATCAGACTGAACAAATTGGGCAAGTCGAGCAAAACAACTTTGTTGGGGTCTCTAGGGTTGTTAGGTCAATTAAACTAGTTGACAGGATGATTAATACAAATGGGCTAGATGGATTTTGGATAAATTATACCCAATATTCAAAGATTATTCTTTATTTATTACTTATAGTATTTTTAGAAATAACATATACAAAATTATATGGAGTTTTTATTTGCTAACTAAGCTCCATGTATACATAAACAAGCATTTTGCTGAGGTCTTTAACAGCATGTGAATTTGAAGACTAGAGAAATATAATAATTTATCAAAGCTTGTGCCTATATTTGTGCCAGCTAAATGTTAAAATCTCAAAAGTTTATTCTAATACACAGCCATGTTTGCACGTGACTTTTCTGACAATGTTTCTTGAAGACTTCTTCCAACTGTACAGTTAAGAAATCCCGTAGGAACTGTCTGAAAAGTAAAACTTGTCTTCTTGTGCCAAAGAAAAAAAAATGTAAAAATATTCGTGTTTTTTTTTGTGTGTGCCAATGAAGCAAGTCAAAAGTCAACCTTCAATCTATTTGCAATCTATCTCAATGACAGAATTAAAAATGAGTACCTAGATGGCTTTACAGTTCCTTTCAAATCACTTAGCACTTTGACACGCCTCCTATTTGTATCATACACTCTTAGCCATCCCAGAAATTCCTGTTAAGGCATAGAACAATTAAGTTAGGCAAAACCTTGGCAGGCACACGAAAACATCAGGAAAATTTTAAGTAAAATGCAGGGAACACCATGATCAGGATTCGCTGATCAATTTACATTCATTATGCCAACGGCAGATCAACACTTTCTTTATTCTATTCCCATCAGTTAAGAGCCTTATTTATTCTATGCCATTTATACAACCGCATGCTTGTTTCCGGGGGTCAATTGCTTTGATGATCCAGATCGCACTTGTAGATCGAGCTTGTCTTACTTAACTTTTACCTAGTGAGTATTCCAAATAAAAGCATGCTACTTGTCTTGCTTTAGCATATTCTGATGGACAGACGCTTTCTCCATATCAAACCCATTGTTTATTATAAGTTTATAATCTTGATTACTGTTGCAAATTGCTTTGAAAATACTCATCTTTAACGACTTTATCTGCAATGGCTATGTTGTCCCAAATATATCGACTAAACCATCTGCAACAACTGTATTCTGACACAGCTTTTACTCGCTATTTTTCATCACAAAAGAGCTTCCATGATGGCTTTCAAATCTTCTGCCATGTTCCATAGTTTTTTTTAAACAGTAGCTAAAGCATTTGATGGTGAGAAATGTAGTTGCAAGCAATAACATCTCTATTATTTCAGTGGTTCCCAATGCTAATGAATTTGGTTCTTTATTCTACAACAGCTGTCACATTTTTAATGGTGAACTCAACAGCGCACGCACGCGCCTTGGCCGAACAAAGTGACAAAGAACATGATTGGAGTTATCCCATGTGTCAATGCACAGTGTTTTGATGGAGCTATTAGGAAATCTTCCATGCTAACATAGACAAAAGTAAAAGATGAGGTACTTGTGGAACAATGTTTTTTCCATGAATAAATGATTAAACAAATTATGCACCAAACTTAATTTCTAGCTAGGTAGGCATTTTAATGCAGTTCAATTAAAGGTTACTGTTACTGTACTGATCTAGTAGATTGAGCGCAAGTAATTACTTCTGCTCCACTACGTAGGTATTATTGATATTAAACTAATGGATGGTCTTTATTCAGATTCAAACAAGTTTATGAAACTTCTGCGGGACCAAAAAGATCTAACTTTTGTCAAGTAGGAATCTAAGATAAGGGAATGTTTAATCATCAACAGAGGTAAGATTTCATCAATCATAGCCTCTTGAAGCTGATTATATGCTCCTTCAATTATTTGGACACAGTATTGAAAACATAACTATCTAGTAAAAATGGGCCATGAAGGTATATTAGGGACCTGAGCAGTGTTGATGATGACATTCGGAAGGGTGGGAAGAACTCTCCCTGAAGCATGGACCTCGGTCTCCACCGACAAATCCTCGAACCTGACTTCAATCTTCGGAGCTTTGATTCCCGACCTGCAATCGTTCAATTGAAACAGCATGAACAATGAGTTGATGGAGATCAAAAGCTTCCAGTGTTTTTCATATCTCGTCACACACTACCTTCTTCTCCAATCCTTCAACCTGGATACGAGCTCTTCATGCTCCTCGCAGGTAATGGAAAAGCGTTGTGATTCTTCCATGGAACCTCTCTTTCCTGACTCAATATAATCTCTAGCAGATCCTAAAAGAGAGCATGTATTAATTGCTCGCTCCTCTTCACTTTGAAGGCGCTTGGACAAGAAGTTAATGATTGTGGTAGCAATGGAGAAGATGAAGGGAGAAGGTGTGCATTTATAGGGAGAGAAGCAAAGTATTGATGCAAGAAAACATTTAAACCCAACTCCTTACGTGGTGTAACTAACTGTCTCCATTGGCTATTTGACACTCATTATGTCAAGTACAATGCCTGCCTAAACTTGTGGTACAATGTCATACCATCTTTCGGGAAGTGTGGGGCCGTCTTGGAAGGGCCGTTAAGGTAACGGTTTCACCTTTTACTACCAACCAAGAGAGCAAGCTAAAACTATAAAACATGAATTGTGATTTTTTTTTCCCTAGTAAAAATTTGTATTTTGCATCATTGGCAGATATCCATGATATGTTAGGCAAGTCGATCTGAGGTGGAAGTAGGACTCATTGAATTGAATTTTTGAAAGAAAAAGCCGACCTACCTTGGCTTGAATTCATCTCAGTTTTGAAACAAAGTTTGACTTGAACTCAAGAGATTGATTTTGACGTCAACACATGTCCTTGAGGTGTCCTCTTGATTGTGATCAAATGATCGAAACTCTTCGTAAAATGTGGAACGAGCGGAATCGATAGATGTGTTTGCAATTTGTGAGTTTCATACATATATGCTCTCTATATCTTCATGGACACCTATCTACTTTTTGATTTTCCTTACACGATATTGACTCTAAACTGACTAATCCCTTTCTTTAATCCGCATGCATAAATGAATATCTGGCTCAGAAAATCCAAAGAAATATTAAGAAATCTAGAGAGTGAAGAAAAAATTATATATGAATTCTGAAAATTTAAGAATATTAAATTAAATCCAAAATTTATAAAGTGCGAGGTCAAATTAAGGACGCCATCCCAATCCCAATGACTCAAATCCGTTGTACAACGAACCATGTAATTATTATTTTAAGGTTGCTTACTAAACCAGTAAACCACAATCTTTGCTAGATTTTGCGTAATCCATGCAACTTCCACACTTCTCGGAGCTCGTTTTCCCGCCCATTTGCATGGCGGCCACCACCCTACGTATAAATATATAAATTAATTGTACGTTCGAAATTCAGAATACATTTCTTAGACGCATAAACCATTAAATCTACATCCTCGATCATTAATTTTGCTAGCTCCTCTAGAAACTGATGACCTGATGCACATGGAACATGATAACGTACTGTGGCATACATTGGACACCAGTTTTGGCCTGTATAGCAAGCAGGTCAAGATGAGACAAATTTAGGCATCGAGTTTCAAACAATGGCCTTCGAAATTCCTGACAAGTAACTAACTTAAACTTGTACACTAATTCGATATATATTGAACCAAACTTAACCGATTATCTTCGACATATATGCCTATCGGCCGTGTGATCACAAACTGATCAGAGCTTTCACATTTCCTCTCACTGTCTTGACCTGATTAGGCAAATATACATACATCGTTGTTGCTTGTGTGCAAGAAATAACAAAAATATGTGTTGGTACTATTAATTAAGGTGAACCTTTAATTTTGCAGTATGCATCACGTTATATATATATATAATAAATTAAATTCATGCCTAGCTAGCTTCACTACTCTTGCAATAAATATAGGCGGCTACATGGCATTAAATAGAGTTAAATATTGGATAGAGGAGTCATGAAGTTCGAATGGTCCATTCCATTCCATGATCTATCAAGACTAGCAATGCATTATTTTAAAACATTAATTTAATTTCTGGTTGTCGGATAGATGTTGTTATCTGACTTTAAATATACATCATCACTCTATCAAATAAAAAAAAAGGGATAAAACTAAGAAAGAAATATCTATCTTGAGTTAAGTTTAATATTATTATTATTACTATTGTGTGTTTTTTTTTTTGTTTATATATATATATATATATATATTTGGGGTAGCTAGCCGACTCAATTAATGTTAAGGATATATAAAGGTTATTTTATAGATATCTTATCTCTTCATTGAGTTTTATAAAAGAATATATAACTATATAATAGTATTTAAATCAATTAGATGATTTTTGTACATTATTTAAAATTTTGATTTCTATATGTCTTATTATCTTTCACCCTAACAAATTGATTCACTTCTTGTTGTAACATAATTAATGTCATCTTAAAAGTATATATATATGTTTCTTATTTTGATTTTCTTAGTTACACAAAAATCACTTAAGACTCCAAATTAAATCAAATTAAAAGCTCCTCTCTACTTCAATCTTCTTATATTATTTATTTTATTGAATAATAAATTCAAGATCTCTCCAACTACTTAACTTGAATTAAAACATCTCCCCACCTTACCGATATGGGCTATGTATAATCTTAATATTTTCTTTGAAGTGTGAGGAAATAGATAAAACTCGAAGTCAACATTGTCTTCTTGATCACGCATTGAATTAGATATTCAAAGTTAAAGTTTCTCTTGGAAACCATGTTGAATGGTATTTATTTAATTTGTTCTTCACGAAATATAAAAGTATTATTAAAATTGAAAGAAGGTATGAAAAGTATACTAACAAATGGACCTTAATTTGTAGAAGTTAAAGCTAAACATTAATTAGCCATTACATAAAGTCTACATTTGGGGAAAAAACCTTGGAAGCTAGTTAGAGTTTGTGTTCCTTAAGATATAATCACACATCAAAATTTTGTGCACATTTTTTCTCCATATTTAGTCAAACTTACATATTTCATCTTTCCAAGTTAAATGGTCATTGCCTATCTATAAGTCAAATAAAGAATTTGTTTCTTGAAGAAAACATTTAAAAAATCATATATTTGACAATATTATATATATATATGCGTTCACTTTGCATTGACTTAGGGTTGCATAGATCTTATATATACCTTTTGTTGTTATATTAAGATTAAATTTAAGACTCAAAGTTCAACATTGGAGTTTGAAAATTGATAGAAATGAAATAGGTGGTAAGTTAAAAAGTAGATTTTATGTCCATCCATCAAACAATATTTTAAGATAACTACAACATGCATGCATGACATCATAAATAAACTTAGACATGATTTGTTCTAGCTAGCTTGACTCGACTTGGGTGAATTAAAATTATTTTGTCAAACTACTTCAAGTTATACTCCATATATCTTCTTTTTTCCTTTCTTGTTATTTAGTTTTATTTTTCAAAAAACAAATATTTTGAATGATACAATCGATATCCTAAGTGTTTTATGCCTAGTTGCTTGCTTGATTTAGACAAGATACCAAAAATTCCAATTTGAATTAAGGCCATTAATTACGTTCGGTTAACATTTATGACTTGTGTGATGCTTTGATGTTAACTCTATAATATAAAAATTTGCCTATAGAATTAATAGATGTATGACTTATTCTTAATCTTTGATATATATATGTTATTAACTCTATAATATAATAATTAGTCGATCTCATTAACGGTTTTATGACTATATTCTTCTTTGATGTTACCTCTAGGATAGAATAATAAGTAGTCTATATAATTATAGATTAATTGTCCTGACAATCATTTAGGTATAATTAACTAATAATATTATGAGTTTCTTAGATTCATTTTGATTCCTATATGACTACCTAAAGCTTGTTAACAATTGTTTTATATGAAAAACTACAAGATAGATCTACTAGTAAATTATGATAAGTAAAATTAGGTCCTTTATGCCCTATTAAGTAATGGAGGCTCATTCCAATTGTTTTGACTTTGATTCACTTGACGTGCGATTATCAAAATGTGTTCCCTTTTGCATATCTTTTACAAGAACCCCACACTTATAAAATTACATAATCAATTCGATAGAGTTAAGACGATTGACAATTGCCATATACTTCTCGATATAAATTTGATACAAGCAAACAACCACTCGTCCATTTTTGGCATAAATTGTCGAGGCAATTGCCAAACAACTGCTTAATTAGGATGCATGTTCGAAGGCGAATATTTATGGCACAAACACTTTCTCACATGGACAAGCATGCATGTATGGGGAGCTATATGTAGCCCCATGAGAGTAAAAGACCCTTGAATCTCTAACCAATTAATGAATTTGGGCAAAAGGCAAGTAGATATTGTGAGGTCCCCTACATGAGAGTATTAATTAAAGGCAAGGAGAGGCAATTAATGCTTGGTTGGCTTAATTAATTTAAGCAATCAAAGTCCAATATAATCATGCAATAAGTCAATATTCTACATATTCCACTATTAATGAACAATAAATTAATGTTTAATTCTATTTTTTTAGATAATTCAGAGAGAGAGATATGATTTTTCTCCTATTTTACCTATATATCCTCTAGAATATTCGTCCTGTGTTTTATCACTGCATCACATCCGCGAAAATTGCAAATTATGCACACTTGTCGATTGTCTTCATTGTCTACTGATCTACACAAGTGTCGTCTTTGCTTGTTTTGTTAAAATTCAGCTTAAGGAAATGCTTTTGGATAGCAAGAGGAGAAGTCCAAGGCAAACCCTCTTCCTTCACTAAAGTCCAACATTGGGGTTGAGTTTAATTAGGGCAATATATATATACGATTTTGATATTCTGCGCGACTGCCTCGTGCGCGCCTCGTGCGCGACTCGCGATCCACCGTCCATCACACGATCACGAGCTAAATCTGACCGTTCAAATGTGGGAATACACAGTGTTCTGCCCGCTCGACCCCCGCCGCTTCCGGCCGCTGTCGCCTCGCCGACCGTTGGATCGGGCCCGATCGACACGCCACTCGTCGGTGCGTCGGCTGACGTCGGATTCCGATCAGATTGTGGTCGGAATCGGGCGCAATTTGACCAGAACGCGGCCGACATTGGCATGCGACATTTCGACCAAATTGCGATCAGATTCCGGCCAAATCGTGGTCGGGGAAGGACCGACGTGCGACGACGGTCCTTCCCCAGTCGATCTCCGACTGTGATTTGGCCGGAATCCGATCGCGATTTGGCTGGAAACGTCGCGTGCCACTGTTGATCGCGTTCCGGTCAAATTGCGTGGGGTTCAGTCACAATCCGATCGGAATCCAACACCGACCGACGGTCCAGTGAGTGGTGCGTCGATCGGGCCCGGTTTGGCGATCGGCGGTGATCAGATGGCACGGCGAGGGTGGTTGAAAGCGATAGGGGTCGGCTGTATCGTGCACGGGTTCGCGCAGTGTGCATCGCGCAGAATATCAAAATTATATATATATATATATAAAAGAGAAGGAAAAGGAAGAGACCCTAATTAATTAATTGGACCAATTTAGAACAATAATAAGTTATCTATTTATTGAAGTGCACATCACAACAAACGAGTAAACATCGACCATTCCGTCGGTGTCTTGAAGCACCAATGCAATTAATTAATTAATCAATCAATTAATTGATGTTTAGTAGCGTGCATCGATCAAATTAAACAAAATGCGTGTGCCATCTTTGTCATGTGGATAATTCCATCATGTAAGTACGCATAGAGTTAATTTGTCTATTTATGTCAAAATCATATCGTTTAAGACGTGTATGTGCCCAGAAATCAATTGCGAAAGAAAATTGATATATTATATGAAAAATGTAGTATGAAATTTAATATGAAATATTTAACTGTATGGATATAGGCTCCACTGCATGAATGTGGGACTCATTACATAGAGTATGTCATGTTGAATTTCATACTACATTTTCATATATTATATATTGCTCTTGATATATATATATACAAGATTGCTATGCTGCGCGACAACCCCGTGCGTGACTCCCTGACCTACCGCCGTTGCCGCCGCTCTCGCTGCGCAGTTCGATCGCCGCCTCGGCCACGATCGACGTGCCACTCGTCGGCACTTCGGCCGACATAGAATTCCGACCGAATAGTGATCGAAATCTGACGAATTTGATCGGAAACAGAGCCGATCATGATCGGCAGTGGCGCTTTCTAATTTATTTTGGATAAAAAATAAAATAAAAATAAAAATAATTAAAAAAACATCCTCCGCCTGATGGCTCTCATAGACCCCCGGTAACCTAAAGGGCATATCTGGCGCGGCTGAGGCCTCGAAGCCAGCGGCGCGACCTTCATATGGTCCCTCAAGGAGGCGGCGTGGGGATGCCTGCCCAGGGGTTCCTGGCGCGGACGGCGGCGGCGGCAAGCCAGCGGATGGTGGTGAGGTGGTCGCGCCGCAGCAGGTGGTGCTGGGCCACGCCGCGGTGGGTGAGTTCCTGATGCACGCCGGGTGGAACTCGGTGATCGAGTCGATCGCCGCCGGCGTGCCGTCCGATCTTCGCCGACCATTTAATGGCCCAGCGGTCGATGGTTTTGGAGTGGGAGAATGGGATGGGGTTCGAGGGGGAAGCGATGACTAAGGAGGGGGTGGCGGAGGCTCTGTTTGCGCTGCTGAGAGGGGAGAAGGGGAGAAAGCTGAGGGTGCGGGCGAAGGAGCTCAAGGAATCGGCCATGGCGGCGGCGGCGCCCGGCGGAGCTCCCACAACAACTTGGAGACCACGTTCAAGTTGATGGTCGGAAGTCAAAAATAACTATATTCAATGTTATTTCAAAAATAAATAAATAAATAAAAGTATCGCCAGTATTGTGGATGTGATTTTGGAATCGGACCGAGCGGCCGGTTCAATTGGCTGAAAACTCAGGCGCTACATGAACCGGGTGAAAACTCAACGCTTTGTGTACCGTAAAGAAATAAAAAAAAAATAGAAAAGAAAAGGAGAGGATATAATTTTTTTATTTTTTTAATATTAGAAAGCTCTATACATACTATCAGATAAAACAGAGTTAAATTTTATGTTACTGTTAAAGTTTGTTTGATAAGATATGTAGTATTAAAATTTATTTGATAATATAATCGAGTTAAATTAAGTCAAGTTTAAAATGAACTAAATTATTGAGATGATTATTTAAATTTGGATTGATTTTTATTTTTATAAGTTTGAACTTAGTTCGTTTATATATTATTAAAATTTTAATTAAAATTTATTTGATTATTTAAAATTTTTATATATTTTTTTTATAATCTAGGTGTCTAAATTTTGCCTAACTAATCTTAAAGATAGATAATTTTTCTTTTTATTTTTCTATCGGATAAATTTTAAATATAACTTATACACATTTAGAAGTCGACTTCTAAAATATTCATTCCTATTAAGATTCTAATTCTAGCCCTCTTATTTGTTACGGTATTTTTGAACTTGCAAGAAAGTTTCGATATTACCCATTTCATGTACTAAATTTTCATAATTCCAATTTATGAAATTCATTATTCTCAAAAGGTTTATGCTATAGAGGAGGTTCGAGAAACTACAGTTAATATGCATAAGGGTATTGCCATGGATGAAACAGTCTAAGAATGAATACACTAAGAAGACTTGCAAGAGTACATTAGTGTTGATTTAAAATGATTTGAATTTTTTTAAATCCATCAATTAATTTTGGATGAAATTGTTGATAATCTATATCATTTAAAATTTTAAAAGCTTAATACTTTTCAAACTAGATGAGTTCTAAGAATTTATTGATAATGTTGGTTAGTGAATATCATTATCCTAACTTTATAATGAGTTTGTGATAAATTTTATTAAGTTTTTACAAGTTTAAAAGTTCATCACTCTTAATTTATGCTATCGAATTCACATTGAGGGCATGGATATATTAAAAAAGTTTAAAAAATTATATTAATTTTGGTTTATCAATTAGATAAAAATTTACTGATAAATTTATGAATTTAAATAAATTATTATCAAATGGAATATCAAAAATAAATTAATTGATACACTTACATTTATCAAACTTGTGTTTTGCCATCATCCTTATTGATCACTTCATTTATCATTTATCATCATCCTTCGAGAGAGACCTCCTCATGAGTTAGGCATAAAGATCGACGAGTTGTACATTGAGCGTTTCTTGAATGATATCATATCATTCGATGCGTTAAACCCTAGCGCTCGATCGATGCTGCGGCGCACCGAGTGATCATTTCGTCGGAGTCTGAGCACTCGTCGTTGCTTGGGAGGAAGCAGTTCGCCCGTGGAGCGGAGGCGAAGACCATCGAGCTTGACGAGACGGAAACAATCCACGTTTGAACCGTAAGTGATAACCAGTGAGCTTCCGTCACCTTTCATTTCTTCAGCATTTTGCTATTCTCTACCTTTATCCTTTTTTTTTCTCGGGTATGGCAACGAGTGAGTAGGAAAAGAGAAAAGGAGAAAAAGGGATGAGATGAACGGGGATCAACCTCCAATGATAATGATCATATGGAGAAGATTGACTTTCAATAATCAAACTAATTTAATTAAATAATTGTATTACTTCATCTTATATATAAACGAATGATCTGTCAACATAAAAAAATATTGATCAATTTAATTGATCAATTCTAACTAATGTATGGCTTGCCAATCTGATAAATACAAAAATGATTGCCTTCTCTGTTTCTTGTATCTACTCCATATAAAGCTTGATTTTATTCAACAATATGCCGTAGATGTTGAACAATTGAAAGGGCTGTATTACAGGTTGAGGCTATCACTAACTGTCATATGCTATTTTGTATAAACCAACTCCATGTCTTCTTTTATCTGGAGTTGATTGAAACTAAATCTTGGTTGCACAAAACATACAGTTCAGCTATCTTCTCTGAAAATTCAGATACTTGATGCTGAAGCCAAATACAAACAGAAATAACACGATTATTGCAAAGTGTAGGGACACAATGAGTGGCAGATAGCTCTCTTGTACCCCAAAATATTGCTTGAGAAACTCCTTCACTAACATCTTGATCCCGTCCACAATTTCCAAACTGTCATCATCGTCACCTAGCTGTGTAACCATTAGACCATAAACAGTCCATGCAGCAGGATCAGCCCAATAATACCATCTCCACCAAATTGGTATCATCTGAAACATAAACACCATCAACATATGTTGGAATAGGTTGTAGTATCAACACAAGCTGCAGAAGTACCAAATACCATATACCTTTTGAGGAATGAAGAATCCGGAGAAGATATTCCATGTAACAAAGAGGAAAAAGGAGAGAAGCGCAGCTATTTCTTGGTTCGGTGTTAGTGAGATTGTCATCATTCCAAAGAGAGCAAAATAGACAAAACTCAAGACCAAGAACAGAATGAACCAGAAGAACTTGGCCACTGTAAATGGGAATCCAATCATTGGATAAACAATGGCTGAGAAAATTAAAGCTTGGCTCACAACGTAAGGAATCTCAATGGCCACCTGAAAATTAGAAGTCATTGAGGGGGGTGTAGGTCAATTTTGCAAAGGGCAGTATCTATAAACTAAGATATTCTTGTTTTGCAAACCAAAATATTCTACTGGGCACTCCAAGTTCTCATAATAGAAGCATCAGAATGGTTGTTGGTCAGGATGAGTAATATGAGATTTTCAATTTTATATTATGTTTAGAAAGTACTGAGACAAGTGTCATGTATCAGATGGAAGAAGTGATTCATGTAGCATTCTAGTGGGATCAACCTCATACTTTTCTAAACCAATCTTGCTAGGGCATCAAATATTTGAACTGGTCATTCTATATATCTGCAAATATATCTCAGTTATTCATTAGAAGCTAAACTTAGATTGACATAATAGAAATTGAAACAGACATGACACATACTTTGGTGCTTTTTACTACAATTTTGTACGCCAAAGAGTTACAATCATAATTTGTAATCTAATAATTTGGTGGTGTCAAACATAAATATTTTATGGGTGCAAGAGCTTATTCTTTTATTGATTTTTCATGCTTGCAATGAAGCACTTATGAATTTTAGTGGTGTAAGTCATTCCAACAGAGGAATATTTGGCTCTGCCACTGACTTCAAGGGCCTCAAGGACCTTTATATTGTGTCAATTCTTGTAGGTGTTTTTTGCATCCTCTAAATTGAAGAATTTTACTAGTGTTATAGAAGTTGTAGATAGATCAATTTCCTGAATCCTATTATATGAGAGTTTATTAAAAAAAAGGATTGCAGAAAAATAGCTATGAAAAAACTTTTCTAGGATATTTTACTCTTTTAGGTAGTTGTTCATCCACCTGTGTCTATGATTATATTAATTAGCAGTTGTACCTGAGCTATGGCATATGGCATAGAAGAATACATCCCAGCTGCCTTTTCACGGTAAAATACAATCCTCTCCCTTTCCACAATAGGCTGTACTCCATTAGCATTTGCGTATCCAATAAACAGTGCTGAGCCATATATTGCTCCTAGAATATTGAAAATATCTTGTGGTGTGTCTCTGTTTTTTTATTACAAATTATTAGTCAACAATAAAATTAGAGTAAATAGACTGAGTCTTGGTTTCTTACCTTCTAGAGCCAATTTTAAAGAATACTAAACCAAATAGAAGTGATACTGAGAATGTGACGATGAAACGAACTACATTATGCTCTGGATTCTTCCAGTAAGATCTATGTTGTTTCCACAGGCAGGATATACACTGAGATGAAAAACTTTGTGTATTTTTGAATTTGAAGTGAAGGTCTTCTGTGTTAGTCTGTCTTTCACTCAATTCATCAACCAGGTCATTGTTGTCTCTGAGGAATGCAAGAAGCACATTATCAAATTGATCAATGATGCTTGTTTATACATCTACCAAGTTGGATATGGTAAACTTACTTGTGAAGTGATGAATTGCAATATATAGTTCCAAAATCTATGCCAAGCTTATACTCCATGGCAGGAGAAGTGACACGTAACATCCATGTTGCAGGATTTTGACCATCTATGAGCATTGGTACTCCTGGTATAGCCTGAAAAAAACATAATACGTGGTTAAACATGTTCTTTCTCCTGGTAAACTGGCTGTAGTGATTTTTCTTACTTCAAAGTATTGTCTCATGTTCCTCGATAAATTGCCCAAAGGTCCACTGTATATCAGTTGCCCTCCTCTTTTCATTAAAAGTAACTGAAATCACAAAATCAACAAGTTCAACCATCAACCTTTTTGGGGTACAGGAAGGAATAAGTTGCACACGGAACTTCTATACAGTGTCTTAAATATCTGTATGTAGTCCTAATACCTACTTATTCTCTGGTCTCTGTCCTACTATGAAACAAAAGCTTTAAATTCTTGCCTAGTCTGTGTTTCCTTGTTGGACAACAGCTATCACATACTTTGTGGACATATCCTATGCCTTCAAGCATATTCAATTACATCTCATCATCATTTTATTGATGTTCTTAATACATCTTTTACTTTGTGATTCTTATTAAATTATTGTGAACATGATGCTTAGTACCACACCTATGTTTGTGTTTCATATCCAATATATCAGCTAGCACAAGAAGCCTCTGTAGGGATCTGCATGTGCCTAAAAACAATTTTAGCTGCATACAACGTAGCGGAAAAGGATCCCTCCAGAAGATCCATGCCAAACCGTATTCGTTTTACCGATTCTATCTACTGGAATCGAGGTTACCTTCGATGCGAGCCCTTCGCAATCCCGACAGCAACTCTTACCTTCAAAGGTTGACGGATCTTAGCACGATCAATGTATTCGTGCCTCCACGGTATCCACACGAACACTGAGATGGAGAGGAACCAGATCATGGTGCTAGCCACAATACTAGGTTCGGCCAAGGTAGAAGAGAAGAGGAAGAAGACCAATAGTCCTTCTCTCAGGAGCCTCTCATCCCTTTTTATATCCAACCATAGAATATGAAGGGTTTTTGGCTCTTGGGATTCCATGGAATTAATACTTTTTAATAATCTTGCATGTCATGCATGATGATCATGCAACCCTTTTAATGATGCTCATGCAACCCTCTTAATGATGAGGGAATTAATACCCTATTAATCTCATGCATGATGATCATGTAACCCTTTAATGGATTGATTTGACTTGAGTCCAACTTCAGTCTCACTCGATGATTGAATTGGCACTAAGGGCTGGCACTAACAACCTCTAATTTCTGACTACAGTTAATGGTTTATATGATGTGTCATGGTTTTAATAATACTAGCAAGGGCGGAGCCACTCAATCTGCTACTCGGGCTTTAGCCCGGGGGGCCCAACGAATTTATCATTTAAAATTATTATAGAAAAATTTAAAAATATAGGAAGAAAAAGAGATAGCCCGGGGAGCTTGGGATTAGCCCGGAGGCTACTCATTTTTCTGGCTCCGCCATTGAATACTAGTCTCTTTGAAAAGGAAGAGAATTACTTTCATGTATATATGCTAAAGTGTTCAAATAGTCTATTGATTCCCTTGCTGGTAGTGTGCACAACTAACTTATAGCATGATAAGAAAGCTTGTTTGATTAGGAAAATGTGGAAGGCAGCTATGTGCTCGGTAAATACCTCTAATACTAATAGACTAAACTGGTCAGCTTTGGTAAATACCTCATCGAAAGCTTCAAATATCTCAATGCTTGGTTGATGGATTGTGCAGACAATTGTTCGCCCGGTGTCAGCTGCCTTTCTAACTGTTCTCATGACAATTGCTGCAGCTCTAGCATCTAAGCCTGTTGTGGGTTCATCCATGAATATGATAGAAGGGCTTGAAACTAACTCCACTGCAATTGTTAGACGTTTGCGCTCTTCTGCTGCAAGGCCATTTACTCCTGGTAAACCTACCATTGCGTTCTTCAGTTCCTTTAGCTCAACCAGTTCCATAACTTCATCTATGAATATCTGAAGCAGAGGAAAAAATATAGAGTTGATTTACTTGAGAAAACAGAGGTATGACAGTATGCATGAATTGTGCCAATGTAAGCATTGCATGCAAAAGAATTGGTCATTTTGCTTGTTAAATGCTCTAGTTTTTGTTGGTTTTCTGGAACCATGATTTGGGATTACTTACACTTCTTGTGTATGTGTCTATGTCTGATGGAAGACGAAGCCGTGCTGAGTACCATAAAGATTCTAGAACGGTTAGACAAGGAGAGTGAGTATCTGATTGTTCACAATATCCTGAAATCCTGGCAAATGTTTCCTGCTTTTTTGGATATCCTGATATCTTGATGCTTCCTTCAATGTATCCTGCTGTTTTTCTTCCAGCTAAAACATCTAGTAATGTAGTCTTTCCAGCACCTGTCACTCCCATTAGTGCAGTTAGTACTCCGGGCCTGAAGACTCCAGAGACTTGCCGTAGCAACTGAAGCTTATCCTGCTTCACTCCAGCTTGCTTCAGTTGCTATAAACAGTTAGAGAGGAGCTTAGTCATATAACATACTAGGTGCACAAAATAACCAATCTTGTGTCTGAAATGATAAAATTTAGCCATTTACCTTAGGCATGTCTACATAATAATTAATATTTTTGAATGCTACGGTCAGAGGTTGAAATGGTAGAGACATCCTTCTCTGGGGTGTTGCTTGAGCTGTTAACGCTTGGGCATCATCTACATTAACCTTCTTGAAATCTGTAGGTGCCATATGTATGTTGGATCGACTTCTCAATGGAGCTGCATTTGTTGGAGGAATTTATTAAAAGAAACTTGATTGGGTATCATTCCACACATGAGACTAAAGATGGATGCCATAAATCAATCATCCTATCTGCTGAAAGATCTATGGTTCAAATCAGTCTCGAAACAAAAAAAAACAATTTGAACTTTGAAGTAGTTTTTGCATGTTTCGTCATGTCAATGTGGAATCAGTTTTCAACAGCATTTCTGCAGTGAACTATTATGATCATCAAGCTGAGTTTGCTCATCTCCTAATTATTTGAGGTTTGCTACCTGAAAGGGAATATCACTAGTAACATTTTGTAGCAAATCATATTGTAGTTTTTAAAAAACATTGGTGCTTATTGCATGTTAGCCTCATAATGCTGAGAAAAAATTGAATTACCTAATTGGAAGGTCATTTCCCCTGCTCATAGGTTTTGGCTTTAATATAAAAACACCCAAAACCCACCAAACTCAGCTCATGCCTGGTCAAACACTACTCACAGCAGAAATCCAATTCTCATAGATGTAAACAAATTTTTGCTACCTCTGGAAGCCCAGTTTGTCATTGTAAAGCAGAAGTTTATGCTAGAAGCTGAAATTAACCAAAGACTATTTTGTAACTGTTTGTACTTTATTGAGATACATTTCTAACTCAAAAATTAGCAAGGAAAATATGTCTAATTTTGTATGAATACACAGTCATGCTATTTTGTGATTTTCTATCGAACTTTTAGATGCTCTAAATGCTGTTAACAGGTTGAATTTTCATTCTGAAGCTTTTGTCCTGGGTAGTTCACCATTATTCAGGATATATGCTTGTTAAACTCTAGATAGTATTCTAGATAAACATATGCAAGTGTACGCTTGAAGATGAGATCTGGGAATTTATACCTCGTAGGTATTCAAGTGCAACAATGCTGAGAATGTTGAAAACCAGAGCAAAGGCAAGCAAGATCGCTACAGAGTACCAGTACCAGTGCCACTCTGTTAACATTCCTCTTTGTCTCAGAATGGTCTTTCCAACTGTATCTTCGGTGCTTCCTCCATTGTCAAATTTCTGTTAGAATAATTGCAGATAGTGAGTTATCCCATTGAATAAGGAAGCATTACTAGTTTAAGAATTTAAGCATTATTAATTATATTTTCTTCTGAAATTACAAATGGATAAGCAGAAGTATCTATTAATCTTGTGAAAGCATGTATAAATTGCTTTGCTCATTTTGTCATCAGAAGGCTATGACTGTGGAGTCATAAACTTTTCTTCATATGCATATTCAGTGCTTTGCAGAACATATACTCTAGCTACAAGTTTCAAGCAATGAGTTTATTGCCTTAATAGCTTACCATACTCCATCTTTGGTCAAGAAATTCATTGATTGCTACAGCATTCTGACCATATGTCAAAGGCGATAACCAATAGCCCCAGACCAACCATGATTGAATAGCATCTGTTTTCAACGTATTAAACAAATATTTAATGATTAGGAAAAAAAGGCTAAAGCAGGATAGGAACAGATTTACATCTTATAATACAAAAAGTGAGAAACCATAAGTAAACTAACCTTTGGATATGACAAAACCTCCTAGAATGTAGACAGCCACTAAAGTGGCTGCCCCTAGTGTGTTAGCCATCAGCTGTGTTCTTCCGATAACCGCTATAAAGCGGAAAAGTGACATCGACATCTGATGCACACAAAATAATGCCAAGAACTGTAGCAAGAATCTGCAATGGAACAAATATATGTTTTTTTTTCAATTCATTGCAATAGTTATGTCCACCATATCAAGATTGAGGAACAAGGTATATGTGTGGGCCTACCTAATTGCTGATGGTGCAAAGCCAATCACATAGTATGTCAGACTTGTCCATAAACCTGCTTCAACAAATGAGGCTGGGAGGCTGAGGATTGTAATAGGTAAAAGGAAAGCCCATCCTGGCAGAAATAGTACTTCCCTCTGCTTGTAATAGATAGGAAGTCTTCTGATGATAATTTGCAATTCTGTCATACCATTGAATTTTACCATCACCACTCCACCAAATATTGCTCCTAGATAATGGTAACCATCGATTACTGTCTGATGCTTCATTGTTGTTCGGAGGAAAATTGTCATAGTAATAAATGCCAGCAAGATG
>NC_133875.1:5226084-5237109 GCF_044706935.1 Curcuma longa
ATAAATACAAAAATGATTGCCTTCTCTGTTTCTTTGTATCTACTCCATATAAAGCTTGATTTTATTCAACAATATGCTGAAGATGTTGGTATTTACCCCAGTAGCCAATGAACAATTGAAAGGGCTGTATTACAGGTTGAGGCTTTCACTAACTGTCATATGCTATTTTGTATAAACCAACTCCATGTCTTCTTTTATCTGGAGTTGATTGAAACCAAATCTTGGTTGCACAAAACATACAGTTCAGCTATCTTCTCTGAAAATTCAAATACTTGATGCTGAAGCCAAATACAAACAGAAATAACATGATTATTGCAAAGTGTAGGGACACAATGAGTGGCAGATAGCTCTCTTGTACCCCAAAATATTGCTTGAGAAACTCCTTCACTAACATCTTTATCCCGCCCACAATTTCCAAACTGTCATCACGGTCACCAGTAGACCATAAACAGTCCATGCAGCAGGATCAGCCCAATAATACCATCTCCACCAAATTGGTATCATTCTGAAACATAAACACCATCAACATATGTTGGAATAGGTTGTAGTATCAACATAAGCTGCAGAAGTACCAAATACCATATACCTTTTGAGGAATGAAGAATCCGGAGAAGATATTCCATGTAACAAAGAGGAAAAAGGAGAGAAGCGCTGCTATTTCTTGGTTCGGTGTTAGTGAGATTGTCATCATTCCAAAGAGAGCAAAATAGACAAAACTCAAGACCAAGAACAGAATGAATCAGAAGAACTTTGGCCACTGTAAATGGGAATCCAATCATTGGATAAACAATGGCTGAGAAAATTAAAGCTTGGCTCACAACATAAGGAATCTCGATGGCCACCTGAAAATTAGAAGTCATCGAGGGGGGTGTAGGTCAATTTTGTAAAGGGCAGTATCTATAAACTAAGATATTCTTGTTTTGCAAACCAATATATTCTACTGGGCACTCCAAGTTCTCATAATAGAAGCATCAGAATGGTTGTTGGTCAGGATGAGTAATATGAGATTTTCAATTTTATATTATGTTTAGAAAGTACTGAGACAAGTGTCATGTATCAGATGGAAGAAGTGATTCATGTAGCATTCTAGTGGGATCAACCTCATACTTTTCTAAACCAATCTTGCTAGGGCATCAAATATTTGAACTGGTCGTTCTATATATCTGCAAATATATCTCAGTTATTCATTAGAAGCTAAACTTAGATTGACATAATAGAAATTGAAACAGACATGACACATACTTTGGTGCTTTTTACTACAATTTTGTACGCCAAAGAGTTACAATCATAATTTGTAATCTAATAATTTGGTGGTGTCAAACATAAATATTTTATGGGTGCAAGAGCTTATTCTTTTATTGATTTTTCATGCTTGCAATGAAGCACTTATGAATTTTAGTGGTGTAAGTCATTCCAACAGAGGAATATTTGGCTCTGCCACTGACTTCAAGGGCCTCAAGGACCTTTATATTGTGTCAATTCTTGTAGGTGTTTTTTGCATCCTCTAAATTGAAGAATTTTACTAGTGTTATAGAAGTTGTAGATAGATCAATTTCCTGAATCCTATTATATGAGAGTTTATTAAAAAAAAGGATTGCAGAAAAATAGCTATGAAAAAACTTTTCTAGGATATTTTACTCTTTTAGGTAGTTGTTCATCCACCTGTGTCTATGATTATATTAATTAGCAGTTGTACCTGAGCTATGGCATATGGCATAGAAGAATACATCCCAGCTGCCTTTTCACGGTAAAATACAATCCTCTCCCTTTCCACAATAGGCTGTACTCCATTAGCATTTGCGTATCCAATAAACAGTGCTGAGCCATATATTGCTCCTAGAATATTGAAAATATCTTGTGGTGTGTCTCTGTTTTTTTATTACAAATTATTAGTCAACAATAAAATTAGAGTAAATAGACTGAGTCTTGGTTTCTTACCTTCTAGAGCCAATTTTAAAGAATACTAAACCAAATAGAAGTGATACTGAGAATGTGACGATGAAACGAACTACATTATGCTCTGGATTCTTCCAGTAAGATCTATGTTGTTTCCACAGGCAGGATATACACTGAGATGAAAAACTTTGTGTATTTTTGAATTTGAAGTGAAGGTCTTCTGTGTTAGTCTGTCTTTCACTCAATTCATCAACCAGGTCATTGTTGTCTCTGAGGAATGCAAGAAGCACATTATCAAATTGATCAATGATGCTTGTTTATACATCTACCAAGTTGGATATGGTAAACTTACTTGTGAAGTGATGAATTGCAATATATAGTTCCAAAATCTATGCCAAGCTTATACTCCATGGCAGGAGAAGTGACACGTAACATCCATGTTGCAGGATTTTGACCATCTATGAGCATTGGTACTCCTGGTATAGCCTGAAAAAAAACATAATACGTGGTTAAACATGTTCTTTCTCCTGGTAAACTGGCTGTAGTGATTTTTCTTACTTCAAAGTATTGTCTCATGTTCCTCGATAAATTGCCCAAAGGTCCACTGTATATCAGTTGCCCTCCTCTTTTCATTAGAAGTAACTGAAAATCACAAAATCAACAAGTTCAACCATCAACCTTTTTGGGGTACAGGAAGAAATAAGTTGCACACGGAACTTCTATATGGTGTCTTAAATATCTGTATGTAGTCCCAATCCACTTATTCTCTAGTCTCTGTCCCACTATGAAACAAAAGCTTTAAATTCTTGCCTAGTCTGTGTTTCCTTGTTGGACAATAGTTATCACATACTTTGTGGACATATCCTATGCCTTCAAGCATATTCGATTACATCTCATCATCATTTCGTTGATGTTCTTAATACATCTTTTACTTTGTGATTCTTATTAAATTATTGTGAACATGATGCTTACGATCACACCTATGTTTGTGTTTCATATCCAATATATCAGCTAGCACAAGAAGCCTCTGTAGGGATCTGCATGCGCCTAAAAACAATTTTAGCTGCATACAACGTAGCGGAAAAGGATCCCTCCAGAAGATCCATGCCAAACCGTATTCGTTTTACCGATTCTATCTACTGGAATCGAGGTTACCTTCGATGCGAGCCCTTCGCAATCCCGACAGCAACTCTTACCTTCAAAGGTTGACGGATCTTAGCACGATCAATGTATTCGTGCCTCCACGGTATCCACACGAACACTGAGATGGAGAGGAACCAGATCATGGTGCTAGCCACAATACTAGGTTCGGCCAAGGTAGAAGAGAAGAGGAAGAAGACCAATAGTCCTTCTCTCAGGAGCCTCTCATCCCTTTTTATATCCAACCATAGAATATGAAGGGTTTTTGGCTCTTGGGATTCCATGGAATTAATACTTTTTAATAATCTCATGCATGTCATGCATGATGATCATGCAACCCTTTTAATGATGCTCATGCAACCCTCTTAATGATGAGGGAATTAATACCCTATTAATCTCATGCATGATGATCATGCAACCCTCTTAATGGATTGATTTGACTTAAGTCCAACTCGAGTCTCACTCAATCCGAATTGGCACTAAGGGCTGGCACTAACAACCTCTAATTTCTGACTACAGTCAATGGTTTATATGATGTGTCATGGTTTTAATAATACTAGCAAGGGCGGAGCCACTCAATCTGCTACTCGGGCTTTAGCCCGGGGGGCCCAACAAATTTATCATTTAAAATTATTATAGAAAAATTTAAAAATATAGGAAGAAAAAGAGATAGCCCGGGGAGCTTGGGATTAGCCCGGAGGCTACTCATTTTCTGGCTCCGCCATTGAATACTAGTCTCTTTGAAAAGGAAGAGAATTACTTTCATGTATATATGCTAAAGTGTTCAAATAGTCTATTGATTCCCTTGCTGGTAGTGTGCACAACTAACTTATAGCATGATAAGAAAGCTTGTTTGATTAGGAAAATGTGGAAGGCAGCTATGTGCTCGGTAAATACCTCTAATACTAATAGACTAAACTGGTCAGCTTTGGTAAATACCTCATCGAAAGCTTCAAATATCTCAATGCTTGGTTGATGGATTGTGCAGACAATTGTTCGCCCGGTGTCAGCTGCCTTTCTAACTGTTCTCATGACAATTGCTGCAGCTCTAGCATCTAAGCCTGTTGTGGGTTCATCCATGAATATGATAGAAGGGCTTGAAACTAACTCCACTGCAATTGTTAGACGTTTGCGCTCTTCTGCTGCAAGGCCATTTACTCCTGGTAAACCTACCATTGCGTTCTTCAGTTCCTTTAGCTCAACCAGTTCCATAACTTCATCTATGAATATCTGAAGCAGAGGAAAAAATATAGAGTTGATTTACTTGAGAAAACAGAGGTATGACAGTATGCATGAATTGTGCCAATGTAAGCATTGCATGCAAAAGAATTGGTCATTTTGCTTGTTAAATGCTCTAGTTTTTGTTGGTTTTCTGGAACCATGATTTGGGATTACTTACACTTCTTGTGTATGTGTCTATGTCTGATGGAAGACGAAGCCGTGCTGAGTACCATAAAGATTCTAGAACGGTTAGACAAGGAGAGTGAGTATCTGATTGTTCACAATATCCTGAAATCCTGGCAAATGTTTCCTGCTTTTTTGGATATCCTGATATCTTGATGCTTCCTTCAATGTATCCTGCTGTTTTTCTTCCAGCTAAAACATCTAGTAATGTAGTCTTTCCAGCACCTGTCACTCCCATTAGTGCAGTTAGTACTCCAGGCCTGAAGACTCCAGAGACTTGCCGTAGCAACTGAAGCTTATCCTGCTTCACTCCAGCTTGCTTCAGTTGCTATAAACAGTTAGAGAGGAGCTTAGTCATATAACATACTAGGTGCACAAAATAACCAATCTTGTGTCTGAAATGATAAAATTTAGCCATTTACCTTAGGCATGTCTACATAATAATTAATATTTTTGAATGCTACGGTCAGAGGTTGAAATGGTAGAGACATCCTTCTCTGGGGTGTTGCTTGAGCTGTTAACGCTTGGGCATCATCTACATTAACCTTCTTGAAATCTGTAGGTGCCATATGTATGTTGGATCGACTTCTCAATGGAGCTGCATTTGTTGGAGGAATTTATTAAAAGAAACTTGATTGGGTATCATTCCACACATGAGACTAAAGATGGATGCCATAAATCAATCATCCTATCTGCTGAAAGATCTATGGTTCAAATCAGTCTCGAAACAAAAAAAGCAATTTGAACTTTGAAGTAGTTTTTGCATGTTTCGTCATGTCAATGTGGAATCAGTTTTCAACAGCATTTCTGCAGTGAACTATTATGATCATCAAGCTGAGTTTGCTCATCTCCTAATTATTTGAGGTTTGCTACCTGAAAGGGAATATCACTAGTAACATTTTGTAGCAAATCATATTGTAGTTTTTAAAAAACATTGGTGCTTATTGCATGTTAGCCTCATAATGCTGAGAAAAAATTGAATTACCTAATTGGAAGGTCATTTCCCCTGCTCATAGGTTTTGGCTTTAATATAAAAACACCCAAAACCCACCAAACTCAGCTCATGCCTGGTCAAACACTACTCACAGCAGAAATCCAATTCTCATAGATGTAAACAAATTTTTGCTACCTCTGGAAGCCCAGTTTGTCATTGTAAAGCAGAAGTTTATGCTAGAAGCTGAAATTAACCAAAGACTATTTTGTAACTGTTTGTACTTTATTGAGATACATTTCTAACTCAAAAATTAGCAAGGAAAATATGTCTAATTTTGTATGAATACACAGTCATGCTATTTTGTGATTTTCTATCGAACTTTTAGATGCTCTAAATGCTGTTAACAGGTTGAATTTTCATTCTGAAGCTTTTGTCCTGGGTAGTTCACCATTATTCAGGATATATGCTTGTTAAACTCTAGATAGTATTCTAGATAAACATATGCAAGTGTACGCTTGAAGATGAGATCTGGGAATTTATACCTCGTAGGTATTCAAGTGCAACAATGCTGAGAATGTTGAAAACCAGAGCAAAGGCAAGCAAGATCGCTACAGAGTACCAGTACCAGTGCCACTCTGTTAACATTCCTCTTTGTCTCAGAATGGTCTTTCCAACTGTATCTTCGGTGCTTCCTCCATTGTCAAATTTCTGTTAGAATAATTGCAGATAGTGAGTTATCCCATTGAATAAGGAAGCATTACTAGTTTAAGAATTTAAGCATTATTAATTATATTTTCTTCTGAAATTACAAATGGATAAGCAGAAGTATCTATTAATCTTGTGAAAGCATGTATAAATTGCTTTGCTCATTTTGTCATCAGAAGGCTATGACTGTGGAGTCATAAACTTTTCTTCATATGCATATTCAGTGCTTTGCAGAACATATACTCTAGCTACAAGTTTCAAGCAATGAGTTTATTGCCTTAATAGCTTACCATACTCCATCTTTGGTCAAGAAATTCATTGATTGCTACAGCATTCTGACCATATGTCAAAGGCGATAACCAATAGCCCCAGACCAACCATGATTGAATAGCATCTGTTTTCAACGTATTAAACAAATATTTAATGATTAGGAAAAAAAGGCTAAAGCAGGATAGGAACAGATTTACATCTTATAATACAAAAAGTGAGAAACCATAAGTAAACTAACCTTTGGATATGACAAAACCTCCTAGAATGTAGACAGCCACTAAAGTGGCTGCCCCTAGTGTGTTAGCCATCAGCTGTGTTCTTCCGATAACCGCTATAAAGCGGAAAAGTGACATCGACATCTGATGCACACAAAATAATGCCAAGAACTGTAGCAAGAATCTGCAATGGAACAAATATATGTTTTTTTTTTCAATTCATTGCAATTGTTATGTCCACCATATCAAGATTGAGGAACAAGGTATATCTGTGGGCCTACCTAATTGCTGATGGTGCAAAGCCAATCACATAGTATGTCAGACTTGTCCACAAACCTGCTTCAACAAATGATGCTGGGAGGCTGAGGATTGTAATAGGTAAAAGGAAAGCCCATCCTGGCAGAAATAGTACTTCCCTCTGCTTGTAATAGATAGGAAGTCTTCTGATGATAATTTGCAATTCTGTCATACCATTGAATTTTACCATCACCACTCCACCAAATATTGCTCCTAGATAATGGTAACCATCGATTACTGTCTGATGCTTCATTGTTGTTCGGAGGAAAATTGTCATAGTAATAAATGCCAGCAAGATGATATGTATGGCCTTGAATATGTGAAATGCAGAATTTCTCTTCATTAGTAGCTTTTCCCTTGAGAAGCTGGCCTTGAATATCTCCCACTTTGGGACGCTATACATCTGGTTTAGTTTGATCATTTGATCACCCTCCTCAATGCTATATGGCTTTCGCAAGTCCTCCTGGAGTTGCTGGCCACAGCTGGAAGATCTGAAGCATTCTGAAAATTTTTGTATGGATATGTACTGATAAGTGCTTTTGCTACCTGTCCAGTATTGTGATTGATCCATCTTTGATATTATCTGGATAAGTTCATTCCACACAGTCATTTCATCTGAGAAATTTCATAGACCTACATATCCAGTTTTAACATTTTTTTTTGTTTGATATTTTTTATTTTTTAGTTTCTGTAGTTGCATATTCAAGCATGCTTAAATCTTTTCTTTTGTTAGTCAGAATTCTTGAAGCTTTTTCCAATCTCTGTTCTGAAATATGCTTCTACTAGGGTTTTCATTAAGTTGTAAATTACAAAGAACTTGTAGTCAGTGCCTAACACATCTATTCCAAATTATATAATTAATTCTTAATCAATAATCCATGGGAAATCAGTTACTTAAAGGAACAACTGGTAGTTAATACCTCTTGCAGGAAGTCTGCAACGTTCTTTCTGTCAGGACATTTGAAGCCCATCCATTCAAAATATTTAAGGACATGTTCTCTTGGTCCTTGGTAAGCAATTTTTCCCTCACATAGAAGGATTATGTCATCAAATAGATCAAATGTCTCTTGAGTAGGCTGAAGCAAAGATATAACCATGGTGAAATCCAAAGCATGTGTAAGCTGCTGCAGAAACTTGAGAATCTGAAAGGTTGTGGAGCTATCAAGCCCTGTGGAAATGTCATCCATGAAAAAACATTGTGCTAGTCCTACTAGCATTTCACCTGCAGGTATTTTTTTTTCCAAACCAAACAAATGTCTCAGATTCAGAATGAAAGTCATTTCAAGTATGTGAAGATGGTTAAGATAATAAATATGATTATAACTACTGCTTTCTTCAATATCTTGTTTACGCTTCAAGAGATTTATCATAGTGATGACAGTCTCTAATATTTGGACCTGTTTTGTTCTTGTCGAGATGGTAACACACTTCAATAAGGGACACACAGTTGGCTATGAATTATTGCTAATTTATCCAATTGGTATTAGCACAAGCACTGTAATTAATTATATCGTCAGTAATGTTGAAATGGTGTTTGAAAATGGATAGGTAAAAAAAATTCGAAACTTTGGCTAACTATTTTTTTGGGCATGAAAACATACATTACAAAGACCTAAATGCATGCAAAATGCTGAACTGACATTTCCAAAGGTAAGATACATACCAATAGTGACTCTTTTCTTTGTCCTCCAGATATTCCCCTTCTCATCTGATCACCTATTATTATGTTTGCACACTCATCCAAGCCAAGTACCTGAAAGAGTGAGTCACATGAAGTCACAAAAGATAAAAGTTAGTTTCTGCATGAAACTAGTTTTTAAGCTTCTTCTGGGTAAAGGTTTCTCATGTTTTTAATTCATTAGCTATTGTTCATTCTAGAGATTTTTGTTACCACCCCATGAGAAGTGAAAGGTTTACATTGAAATAGAAGGTTTCATAAATCGTACTCTGATTCTGCATCCTTCTGAACAAGGTTTCGAAGAGTATAACTGATATGCAGTTGAGTCACTGCATATCTTGTGTGTCTATGCATATAAGGATGCACATGCAGTCCGTATTTTATTACAAATGTTAGTTATTTTTATTGAAATATGAGTTTGTATGGATTACATATATCAAATTATCTCCTAATCATCATTGTCAACAAAATTTGCGTGTATCACTGAATCAAAATTAGTCAACCTAATAAATCCTATTTCATATATACATTTTATATATGAATCTGAGCAGTATGTATGCTAACCAACTATCACAATTCCTGTAACCAAAAGGTTTACTTGTTCAGCTAAGCCATTCATATAACTTGCTTTTTTGTCTATTAACTGATTTAATCTCTTCAATATCAACTTAAACAAAGACTCGCACTTAAACAAGCTAGGTATTGGTGTACCTCTCCTGCTCCTTATCCATAAGCAAATATCATGCAATCCCTCACTGCATGAACTTATGTTGCCAAATAAGTGGTTTGGACTGAGACTTTTCAAATAATTCTCATGAACATCTAAAAGGTCCCATTTATTTGGCTGTACTTAGCAGGAAATAATGGAGTACCTTCAGAATGTAGTTGACTACGAAATCCCCTCCATCTTTTGAAAACTCAGTTTCCTGCATAACCCATAGTTGTCCCAATTAAGCTTCATCTCTATGTAAATTTTAATGAAGGGAAGAGGAGAATAATCATGATTACCGTGGCATTGGTATTTGTCTCTTTTTTTATGCTTGCTTCTGTCTCTCCTGTGCTCACTTTAAGCATCTCTGGAAAAGCACCATTGATTGGTAACAACAAACATATGCCATCTTGAAGTTGACTAAGTGTTAATTCATATGAGATATGCATTGTATGATTAGATGCTTTTTGCTTAGTATTATATCTATATTAAGATTTTTCTTCTTATTAAATCATCATCTAGGAGTAGGCGTGACTTAGTCTAATGGTTGTGCTTTACTCTTCCATTTCGATGTTAAAAGAGAAGCAACAATTAAATGAAAACATAGATCCTTGCCTTTTTCATCTCCGGCATTTAACAGCTTCCTTGAGAACTCCACGGTCTCCTTCACTGTCATCTCAGCTTGATGGGTGTCAAGTTGGCTAACATATGCACAGATTTTGCGAAATGTAGTGGTTCATCTTTTGTCCATTGTATGTGACTTTCCCTGTGACCTAGGAATGGAAAACCACACCAGTACAAAAAATAAACTGGAAGAAATAGAATAAGAGCCTTTGTAAGTTGATAACTTATGTTAATGAAACAATAGGGCGAGAAGTAAAATAAATACTTACTTTTAAACTAGGATCTAGTTTCCCAGACAGTGCTCTCAAAAACGTTGACTTTCCTGATCCTGGAGATCCTAGCACAAGTGTCATCCTGAAATAAATATATTTAACTTAAGTACAAATGTAATCCAATTCAGAGAATTTATAGAAACTGCTTTATCATTTACAGTTTAGAATATCACACAGGGCATCCACAGTGACCTAATTATGAAAGGTTCTGACTTTTCATCTACTTCTTACAGACGTGCAACAGTGCAAGTTGCAAAATTAAATGCCTCTGGAGAGTTACTAGAGCATGGTTCAAAATCTCAGCACACATCAGCCAAGTCTATATGATGCTTCAAATTTCCAAGTCCTCCCTCCCAGCCTTTCACTTCCACATCCATAATACTATGAATTATACAGGTATGTGGACACTCGGATTAGTCTACATCCATACGTATGTTTATGTGATACATGGGTCTTGTGGGTATCCATACACAGTCAATTGTATGCCATAATCATTTGGGTCCAATTGACAGTATGCTTACTAAGCACACTATTATAAGACCGAAATTCATCCTACATTGTAATTTAGATCAATGCAAATCATATTTTCTGTATTTATGAGACTAACTGCTCCTGGTGATGATTCTCATCTGTACAAGACCTTATCTGTATTCTGGCTTTAGATCTACTAGTTGAGTTAGGAGTTTAAGTTCAGCCTATGTGAAACTCTTGTATCTGTAGCCTAAATGCCTTTGACTAACTTTGCCAAAAACACGAGCTTGTAAACAATATAGTAAAAAATTCATATCAGTCTACAAAGGTTGATTAGGTTGGGTGTGTTGATCGGATTGATCTTATCCATCTAGCAATTGTATTCACCAGATAGGTTGGGCAAATTTATG